>NW_009718873.1:68078-69061 GCF_000703405.1 Apaloderma vittatum | reverse complement strand
AAAGCAGCACACTCCAAAATACCTCCTCCACTGCTTCGAGCCAGTCAGAGGAGAGCTCCCCTGCACACACTTTGAGGTTCCCACCATCTATCACTTCTTCTGGGCACGAGAGCAGCTGTGAGCACACTACACCTCTGGGAATTATCCTCACACAGAATATTCCCCGACAGAGAAGGGATCTAAGCTGTCGGACTGAAGAACACTGGATGCGTGTTCAGAGCCTACTTGGGGATAGTTTTTCAACTGCCGGAGAAAGAATAGCACTGTAACCAAGAAACTGCTGATGACATTAACATCAAAGATGAGGGGGGGCTCCTGCCAAACCATTTGTTGGGAGGGACAGGCCAGGGAACCAAGATGAATTTGTCCATGCCAGGTGCTCGCAAACTAACCCTTCCTCAGTGCCAGGGTAAAACAAAAACCCAGGAACTCCACCACCCCAGGAGTTTCTTAAAACTTATAAACTTGACCCACTGCAGAAGTTTTAAAACCATACTCGACGCTCAGATTACCCCAATCACACAAACCAGCAGTGAATTCGGCTTTTATTGCTCAAGTGGAACAAAACTTCCAAGAGATAAAAACACAATTTGTGGGTGTTCCCTTCACCCGCTGACAGATGTAACACAGCTCTTTTGAAACCACTTGTAAATGCCTTTTTTAAAGAAAAAAAGTATGTTATAAAGCCTGCCAAGAGAAGTATTTTGTGTGTTTATTTAATTTTTACTATTTTTTTTTAAGTTGAAGAGTAAGGAATAAACTTTTATTCTCTTACAGGGTAAATATCACATCTTGGGGCACTCTGCTGTACTCTCCTTGGCTAAGGAGCCACCGCAGTTCCTGCCTTGCTTAACAATTAGGTGCTATTAGTGCTCAAAGGTGCTCCGACTGCACCCAGCTTAATTGACACTGTTGTGTGTGTGCATACGCGCACATTTGATGTACTGCTTTATAATGCAAAGCATATTTATTTTTACACACCC
>NW_009718873.1:36993-68047 GCF_000703405.1 Apaloderma vittatum | reverse complement strand
GATTTATTTTGACCCCCCCCCCCGAAAACGTAGTGTATTTTTAAACTTTTCAGCACGGTGAAAACGGATATCTTCTGACCTTAAAATCCAAAGAGCATGTTCAAACCCACAAGAGGAACTAATTTGGGGCATTTGATTTATGGCTGAAATTTCAATTTGAATTTGTTTTAAGTGTAATCACAAACTGAAAGTCTGGCAGCTGGGCGCTTTTCAGAAAATAAATAAAAATATTCAGTGTGCGTCTGCATTCTAGAAAGAACATTTTACAAGCCCAGTCCTGCAGTGGGAACAGATGTAGCTAAGACATTAATTTGTTATACAGGTACAACGTGCAAATGGAAGCATATGAGAAAGAGAGAGAGTGAGAGAGCGCGCATAGACGTCTGCGTCTGCACGCGTGTGTGTTACATGCCTGTATCTGAGAGACAGCGAGGCTGACTTTGGGGTGGTTTTTTTTTTTGAAAGTGAGAGAACAAGAGCAAAAGGAGTAGTGGCCAAGGAGGCATGGGGGGATTACAAGGATTTAGGTCTTTAAACTGCAGACCACCTAACAAGATCACTCTGAAATGCCACTAATTTCAGTTAAGGCCACAGACCTCCCTTCCTCTGCCCTCCCTCTCTCCCCCATTGTAAACAACTAATCCCAGCAGAAAACAACAGAGAGCAAAATGTACACACATTCTGCAACATTCCAGGTCCTTCTTTATCTTTTATTTATTTTTCTAAAAGGTCAGCGTATGTATGGAGGGAGGGGGGAGGGGAAGAAAGCCAAAAAAACTCAAGTCCATCTCTTGTGTGGGCTTGAAGGAAGCTGGGAGAAAGCAAAGTCCAAGAGCATACAATATGGAGCTTTTATAGCACAGCAATTCCCGGACTCGGCTTACTTTCCCCTCCCTCTATTTGTGGCAAAGTCACATAGCTTTAAACCAGAGGACAGGGTGGTCGATTACATGTGAAAGAAATGTAAAGAATTGAGAAAGAATTCCATCTCCTGTCGAAATTATAAATAAGGAAGTATTAGTCCCAGAGACAGGCTGATTTATGCAGCCCTGGAACTGCTGACTTTCAGCTTGAGTATCAGTCTATAAATCAAACCCTTAAATCAAATGTGTCAATCGCTGCAGCGCTGCGATACTTAGGAAAAGCAGGGCAGCTACCACTGAAAGCAGGAAGATTGCCAGGGGACTGAGGTGCCGTACCCTTCTTAATTTTCTAAAGTGTAAATCTGAGATCAAACATCCTTTGGGAGAACGGGAAATCAAAATACGCAGCGCTCAGCACACCGGGAGCAGGCTGCAGGAGTCCAAGACACAACCCCCTAATTACAGGCTACCCACTGATTATTTAGGACTCTGTGATTAAAGTGGTGAGCGCTCCTGGGAGAAAGGGGCTTAAGTAACTGAGGTCAAGACCTCAACTGCAGCTCTCGCTCCAGTTGTGCAAGCTTAGGAAGGTATGAATGTCACAGGTTTGCCTTACAGCAAATCTCCTGAAATGCCAATGGAAGTTATCCAGGTCTGCTAGTTTAATCCAATTGTGCCAAAACCCCAAACATAATCTCTGTTGGGCAGCAAAGCAAATGAGGTGTCTAAAATGCAACGCTTAAAACTATACACTCACGAGGAAGAAAGAGCCTGAAGCACAAAGCCTAGGACAGCCTGTTGGTGCTGCTCCGCTGTGCCAAGAAGTCAGGGCTCTTGCTCCTCCAGATGAGCTACGAAACAGAGAGCCTGATTCGGGAGTTAAAAGCAAAGGGTGACATGCCTCGGCAGCTACTTTGCTGACTGAAGGGTAACAGCTGTGGATTCCCCTGGGAGCAATGTCCCATTCTGCCCTGGCCAAGAAGATAACAGCCACAGCAGGCACCTTAATAACACTGAGAGGTGGCAAGGAGGCAGGTAGAGCGCTAAAAACTACCAGCAACCCCTCAAGGAGGGGCTAGCAAGTTGGTGGCTGGGACACATGATCTCCGGGGTGAGGCACAAAGACCATGGGAAAACAGAGAGGAGGCGAAAACACTACTTGGAAACTTGAGAACCCAAAATGTTGCCTACACCAACACATTTTTACACCAACACGCTTTTACACACTATCAAGCAAACCTGGAGCCCTGTGAATCTCACGTTATACACTCAAGTAAATACCAAAGACTACAATAGATGCCAGCAGTATATGTGCTATAATTTATAGATACATTTCAAAGCAAGCATTCTTAAGTGAATTTGGGCTTTGATCTCCTGTTTTTCCCCTTGGGGGTAACAAAACCATTCTACCAACCCCCCTGAATTCTTCACCCATCTCTGAGGGTGTTTTCACTAAGGAACTTGTTTCATGTCTCTTTTCTAGCCAAGCTCATCACTGTGGTATGGCTCCTTTACACTTCTTCCCCACACCCTAAACATTTTGCATTACATATTGCATATACTTGCCAGCACTCGTATTTTCCAGTGAAAGTTCAACTGACCTTAAAGGATTGCCTCAAACCTACCTTAATGTGTTTTATTAAGTGAAACATAGGCTGCCAGGGGAGGTCGCCTGGAAGGTTGTGCCTCACCTCTGAAACTTCAGTTAAATCCAGCTGATCTTGGAACAAACAGATTGGTGGCCTTTTATGTAGCTGCAAGCTCGGTTTTGCACACTTTGCCGAAAGTAAGCTGTAAGGAGTTTTACATCAGGAAACCCTATGCAGGAAAACTGACCTCCCTCTGGATTCTCTTTTGCAGAGTGGGAGGGCCATGTCCTGCACGATTTTACAGTCATTTTACTCTTCCTGATGCCCAGGAAGAGCTATCAGTGTCTATGTGAAGATAAGAAAGAAGAAAAATTACATGTTTGCTCCCACCTCTGGGTTTACTTTATTTTCTCGCAAGCTGGCACAGTCAGACTGAGCAGGGTAACTGGCACATAGAGTAGAAAGACACTTTCTCTGGGGTTCTTCAAGGGCAATTCTGTGTTGAGAGCTTAGTCCTCCGTAGGACATTATTAGTTAAATCAGCTTTCCTATCATATGGACTAGGTTGGCATGGAGGAGAATTTTCTAAATGCCACCCTTACAAACTGAGCCTGGTTTCTCAGTCAAGCTGAATTTGCTAAACCCCACAGTCCCCTCAGGAATTTACGGGCATGATTCTGGCATAATGCGGTAATTTTTTTCCTTTTCTATACCCAGGCTGGGGAAGATTTTCAAGAGCACAAGACAAACTCACACCCAGATTCCTACCAAAAACCCAACACCAGTGAGATGCTTGTGAAAAATCTCCATACTCTTAGATTAGACCCATGTGGCTATCATGAAGCAGAAGCTTATTTATAGCTCTGAAGTCAGACATAAACCTGGCCACCTGAAGATGGAGATTAGCAGAATGAGATATGTTTTAAAATGCCACTTTTCAGAGCTGCTCTGAGCTTTAAGTTCAACATTTGATGTACAAGTTGTTTGGAAAAATGGGAAGAGCTCCCTGCACTATCAGGGAAACATCTGCATCTGAGATTAAAGAACAGGTGATTTATTTAAGACAGACTGATGTACTAGGAAGCTAGCCAGAAGAACACTTTTTTTTTTTTGAGGAGCTGCTGGTAATAATGGTTCAGACATTCACAAGATAACAGGTACTATATGAGAAATATAGTAGAATTTAACTTAAATTGAAAGGAACTGAAAACTAGATCTGCAAGTAGCTCAACTGCTTCCTGCTCGCTGGTTTCTTAGTTTGCCTTCTCTGCTTCAATTTATCTTTCTGAAAGCAAACTCTGTCAGCCAGCGGTTGTCTCTATTCAGTATCTTACATATCATGTGCATTAAATTAAATAGTGGAATGAAAATTATAGTTCCTGACCAAAATATTTACAGGATAAAACCAAGAGGTGTGACAGAAAGGACGGAATGTAATTGCTACATAATCAAGAGAATTAAGAACCCTTTTTACATGCAAGGGCTACACCTAGCTTTCTTCCTATGTTCATCCATATTTATCAATATACACACTTCAGCCATATATTTAAGCTGAGCCTGTGCTTTCTCTGAATCAATTTCTCACTATTCAGGTGCTTTCTGCAGTACCTATTCTAAACTCATTTTTTCTAGGCCTAGCATAGGGCAAGGAGGCAACTGGTGGTGTGAGACAGTATCCACAAGACAACAGCCATCTTAAAAAATGGTTCAAGGTGCAAAATGTTTGGGAATCCCAGTACGAGCAAACCTTTATTTCCAGCTTTGCAAGCTATGGTGCTGGAAACAACTTCATCTCCTCATTCCTCCTCATGAGGGAATGAACTGTAAAATATATTTTATGATTTCACAAATGTTGCCTTGACAATGGCATCATTCCTTTGTATTGCCGTTATCCAAGGGGAAAAAGACTACTTATGCACTGAACCCCTATAAACACTCAATTCCATCCTGGTTTTAATTAGAACTTTGTTCAAACTGCTGACTGTTTCTACATCAGGTGCTGATTTGGCACTATTGAGGAAACAACCAATAAACTTCACAATCAATCCGCAGTTAGTAGTCAATCCAGCTTGGCTTGCTTGTTGTTTTCCTCCTTTGTACATTTTCTCATAGAAAGTAGCAATAAATTGGAGACATGTGGTAAACTAGAGTAGCCTTTAACCAGTCACATGTGGTCTCTCTCCAGTCCCCTCACAGAGTAACATTATTGCATCTGTGCCATCTACTTTCACACAGGTAGCCAGAACACCTTTAACGAAATCCAACACATAACTTATTCTCTTCATACAACTGAACAAGGAAGAGGCTAGTTTTTAGCTGACATAACATTCCTGGTGCCAGCCCTTCCTTCACAAATCTGGGTACTTTGGTCCTTCATGCATACTTTTAATTCAGCCCATTCTTCTGCCCAGGGAGTCAGAACTCCCCAAGGTTTACCACATCTCCCTGTGGGTCTCATCTAATATTCCCTCTGTCCTCAGCATTCATTCACCTCACCTCCCCGCAGTTCTTGTAACCCGCAGTGCTCCTCCTCGTCACCTCCCTTGCATTCCGAGTTCCCTGACGCTGCTATGCTCTACAGTTTGCTGCCATCATGTGCAGCCTGACCCGCAACATCTGCTTGTCTGTTTAACCCCTTCCCGTTCCAAAAGTTATTCTTAGCAGTGTGGCATATGGGGGAATTTCAGCAGTACTTTTTCGGTAGAGTGTTTTTACGTAGTTCTAACAACATGCTGCAAGCTTTACAAACACAAAGAGACACAGTTATTGTTCCTGCCCCTTCAGACACACATGATAACCTCAGTCCCCTTGGCAATCCCAGTCTTACAGTTCCTGAACTGAGACTGCTCACTGCATCAGGCCATCTGGCAACTGTCTGCTGCAAACTCCTTTCTGGAAGGAACCCTCTCCTTCTCCTACTGCTGTTCCCAGTTTTGGACACAGCTTGAGAAGTTCAACGATGAGGGATCTTTTGAGACATCACATCAAAATATATCCACACCGGAACAAAGACACTGTTGTACAATTCAAGGGGGAACCCTGCAAGAGTTCCAGCCAGAGAACTGCAAAATGGCAGCAGCGTAAATACTAGAGGAAGGCAGTACCTGCCCATCAGAGCCTGTGACCCTACAAATTACATCTGTGCTGGCCAGCCCCTGTGCCACAAAAAGCATCTTTGACCGCAGACTGTGAAAGACTCAGGAACAGGGACGTGTCTCTATATGTTACAAATGCAAACAGTGAGACTAAAATGAACACTGGAACAGTTTCCTGACGTGGTCAATAGACCTTGAATTGTTCCTGATGTTTGTATGAAGATTGCCATCTTCTAAAGTCAACACTACCTAAAATTCTCTGGCCTGTGCCAGGCAGATGACATTTAATTTATCCTCTCCATCGCCCCAATGAATCAATCATCCCCAACGAACAGCTCTTCTGATAAAATTATAGGTGAGATAGGTTGAGCTTCCTTGGTTACTTTGTGAAGATCTGGTTACTTCCTAGCTATGGAAGTGAAATCTTGATGCGAATCTTGGGCCGTTTGCATGTAGTTGTCACCCCCTCTGATAATCACAGCATCCTACTTAACGATTTCCATTAAAACATCATTTGAAGCAGAATGCTTTCCTGTATTTCCCTGGAAAAAAGAAAAGCAGCAAAATACTTCATTTCAAAGACTAAATCTGCCACAGAGCCTCCATGGTACTGACTACCAGCATGTCAACACAATCATTTCAAAACATGGCTTACTGTGGTCTCAATATTTATCCAAGCTTTTCATGCTTGCCTCCTTGACTAACCTCTAAATAGCTCAAAGATCAGACTTGGTGGTTTGTGGTTTTTTTTTCTTTTCCCCCTACTATAGTCCCATCTCTTGAATCTTTCCCAGGGAAACATTCTTTTTCCACGACCAAGGAAGAAGGATGTACTGTGCACATGACAAAATGACCAAGCTCCTTTTGCTAAGTGTATACACTGAGACAGTTTTACTAACAAACGAGTGATTTCGAAATCTTTATCTGCAGGAATGGAATAAAGGATTCAACATGCTTTTCCTGTTAATATTATTTGTAATGCTCAGTGCATTTCAGCACAGGGTCTTGTATGACCAGAGCAATTAGATGTTCCTGCTGCCAGAAGTTAACAAACTAAGTAAAACGACGACCAGTAAAAATAAAGCTAAAGTTTGAAAAAAGAAAACACAAACCACCAAGAAACCAAGCACCAACTGCCAAAACAAAAAACAAACCAGAAACCTAAACCTAAATTCATCCATTCATATCTAGGTCTCATTTTAAGGAAGCTAAGTGTGTCTATGTATCCTGTGAAACACAGTTATCACACTCAGGTCAGCAAAATTCATTGTGAGATTGTCTGCAAGCCCCATCAGCAGTAATTTCTGTTTTATGAAGAAATAAGAGTGGAACTAAAATCTTAACAATGGTTTGGGTCATCTAGTCCAACCTTCAACTACACCAGTTTGCTCAAACTTCTGTTCAACCTGACCTTGAATGTTTCCAGGGATGAGGCTTCTATCACTCCTCTGGGCAACCTGTTCCAGTGATTCACCACCCTTATTATAAAGAATTTCTTCCTTAGATCTAGTCTAAATCTACTCTCTTTTAGTTTAAAACTGTTATCCCTTGTCCTATCACAACAGGCCCTGCTAAAAAGATTGTCCTCATCTTTCTTATAAGCCCTAGCTTCCAGGAGGATCTGCTCCATGATCTTCACAGGCACAGAGGCGAGGCTGCCAGGTCAGTAATTCCCAGGGTCCTCCTTTCTACGTTTTTTTTAAGAACGAGTGCAATGTTTCCCTCTTTTCAGTGACCACGAATTTCACTTGACTGCCGTGACTTTTCAAATATCATTGAGACTGGCTGGACAACAACATCAGCCAGTTCTCTCAGCACTCCGGGATGGATCTCATCAAGTCCCATAGACTTATGTACATTCAGGTTCCTCAGGTGGTCACAAATCTGATCTTCTCTTACAGTGGGACTTCGCTCCCCCAGTTCCCATCGCGTGGTCCATCCACTCGAGAGGTGTGGGAAGAGAGATCGCCAGTGAAGACTGGGGCAAGAAAGTTGCTGAGTACCTCAGCTGCCTTCTCATCTCTGCGTACGCGTTTGCCGCTCCTGCTCATCGTGGCAGGTAAATCTATCAGAGACATCAAATTTCACTGCAAACGGCATAATCTCCCTCCATAACCAGCTGCAGCCAGTCTGCCAGTGTTACAGACTGCTCTTTTGCAAGTGAGCTCTAATGAGGGGACTCCTGCATCAAAGGCACAGCAACTCAGGGACCCTGTTGAGCTGCACCACCTTCAACGCAAACAGAACAGAATACACAGAACAGGGGCTGCCCCAAGCTACTACAGAGACTGAGGACACATACGGCTACCGCAGGAACGTTCAGATATACGAAGTTTTCTAGTGACCTGTAATTTCAGCTCCATTAGTAGATTTTCTGCAACTATGTAACTCAGTGCAGTCATTTGTCACTGAGCTCTGGGGAGCCGTCCAGAGGGAAATGAGAACCGTTTCCCCGCTGCAGCCTGTCACCTGGGCAGTCAGCATCTCTCAGCACTTGTGCTGTTGTATAAATTACATCTCTCCCAGCTTGGTCAAGTATGTCCATCACTCAGCACATATGTAATCTTCCCTATTTTATTGTCTCATTGATGGAAGAATTAGCTGCACAGTGGGAAACACATAAGAAAGGGGTACCCATTATTTTGCCTGTGTTACTAACTTCTTTAATCCTCTGTAATCTCTTCTAAGGGGGGGATTCATATCTACTCAAATCACTTCACGGGAAACATACATAACATACCAGAAGCCCTACACACCAGGGAAAACAAAAACACCGCTACTGGTCCTCCGAAGTATCAAATACACGCAGTCATCACTGAAGAACAGATCATAATTTGCAAACAGTCTGTAATGGCACTATCCAGGCTAACCCCAGTTCCTCGATCCAAAGGCCATCATCATCCAGCTTATAACCTCTCTTTCTCCAATAATGAGCCAACCACAGCCAAACAACAGGAACCTAACTTTGTTCTAAGCACCTTGTGGTGCTCCCACCTGCCCAGAAAGAATCTATTTATCCATTTCAGAAGCCGGTATCAAAATGTGGTGAGGCTATTCAAAATCTTTTTCTGGTCTGGAGATAGAATTTGTGGATCTTGAAGCTGCAGGGACTATGGCACAGGATTCTCTAATCTCACAGGATTCTCACGTTAGAGGAAAACCATCACGAAATAAAACTTTTTCATCTGTTGTTTTTGTTGTTGATGTGTTTTGTTTTTCCCTATATTGACATAGTGAACTGAAGTTGTTGATCACTTTTGCAGCTGAGATCGGGTTAAAAAAAGGACTTACCATGATGCAATAAGAAATATTTTATCAGCTCTGTATCTGTGCAGATCTACAAAATATGTGTTAGTCTTCTTTGAAATAAAGTTCCATGGTCTATAGTCTTAATTCTGCCTAGAGAGGAATAATTACAAAACTGACTCTAGCCCATCGAGTGCGCAGAAATCATTGAGCTAAGGGGGGTAAACTCCTGGGACTATGAGGTTTCTCACTCAATGATGGCTACATTGTTTTCACTGGGAGTGACTAGGGATGACATTGTTTTTCAGAAATTCATGAAAATGTTACCCCGAAATTTAGTCTACCCCTCTTAAAAAATGTAATACATCACCACCTCTGTGATGCTTGTAGAATTTTGTGGAATGCTTAAGGTAACAGCTCTGAGCTCGATTTAGGATTTAGAAGAGAATAACAGTATATACCAGCCCAGACAAACAGAAGCTGATTTGGGACTCTTGATAAAGCCAGCACTTTTTATCCACTTAGCCGCCTGTGCGCGTAACGGTAGAGCCTTTCACCTCGTATGCAAAACCGTATCATTAACGACTGCGGCATCAATTCATTAATCAAAATGACAGAAGGTCTCACGATCAAACGAGAGAGGTTCTGGTACTTCTTACGACAGCCGTGCTTGTGATACAGCTGTACTGGATCCGTCTGTGATTGCACTGGAAACCAGCTATTTTCTATACTCAACGGAATTCTGATTTACGACGTGCTTGAAATTACTGCGGATTTCTATTAAAGACAAACACTTGGCAGTAAGGTACCATACTTACCTGTAATTTAGTTATGTAACAGTAGTATCCTCCACAGACCCCACATCATTTGGGTTTTTTTGTTTTTCAGATATGCAACTTTCAAAGCCAACTTGGCATTTTTTAAGAGTTTGGCCTTTTTCCTGAGGCCTTAAGCAAACCTCAGGCCATGAAGGAGCAGGGAATTTATACAGGCCTGCACAGACTCAATCAGCAGTTTCCTTTCCACTGACATCCACAGGAAGCCAGCATGTATGGAAAGATGGGGGCACGCAGACATCAACAATTACAGATAGGCCACTTTTCCCACATTTGGAAATGTACAGCTCAAGGCTACCTATTTAGTTGGTCTTTAATGCATGGGAAACCTCTGCTAGCTGGCAGATTTTCTCTTTGAAAGGTTTATTCATTCACTCTATTACTCAGCAAACGCAATGGTAACGTAAAGCTGCAAGCTGACAAAAAGGGCCAAAGAAGATGACATTTTATGGGAATCTGTAACATTCAAAGGTGATAAGAACATTCCTAGTTGGTAAGCGTACTGCTTCAAACTATGCCTTGTGCCTCAAATATTTTAGAGATGTCTGCAGACCCCACCACTAAAATAAAGCTTGAAGGGATGACACACAAGCTCATACAAACTCATGTATCCACTTAACTTACTTACACATTCTGAAGATTATATGATCTCTAAAAAGAAGACATTTATGTTCCAAGACTGCAGCCTTCTTGTCAATTCATTCGTGCATCTGCAGCCTGTTTATAGAGACTTATTTCTGACTCAGTTTTTAAAAACACCTCCCCAGTATCAAAAGTTCTGCCTGAGGATTGCTTACAGGACAAAAATTACTAACTCAGAATCTACCTGGAAAAAGAAACTGCAAGTTTAAGGGACCGAGATATAGAAGGTGACATACCCTTCCTCAATTGTAACAGAATTCATGATGATGCAGTTTGTTATCTTAACTTTGTCTTTTATGGTACACATGCTGCCAATGATGGAGTGCTTAATGGATGTCTTCTCCCCCACTTGCGTGCATGACCCAATGATGCTGTCTGATCCAACCTACGGAAGAAAAGAACAGAAACTGGCAAAAGTACCTGGAGTTCTCTGACATGTGTTCTCCATACATCTCTTCCAAACAGCACAGCTCAAGCACTCGTCATGGTGCACCCTGCTCTGCCCTGAGGGATCCCTGGTAGGGGAAAGACCTAGAAAGCTGGGGCCCATCACACAGGGCAGTTGGCCAGCCTTCCCAAGGCCCATTAGCTTGGTAAAACTCCATTAGCTGGTCTGGCTCTGTGGTCCTCATGCAGTAGGGTAAGCATGGTAAGAACAGTCCAGCTGGTACACATTGGTTTCACTCAGGTTTGCCCAGTGAGACCTGTGGAAAGCAGGCTTACACCTAGTGCGCAACCAAAACGCTTTAGCAAGAAGCGGAGCTAAAACATGAGTTTGGTGTCCTTCGGGAGGCAAACTGCTTAATTACCACGAACTGCCATTAGAGAACAAGAGACTGCAGTGTTGGACTTGGGAGTAAGACAGAATTTTTACCAAATATTTTAAAGACAGAGACTGAAAGGCAGGAACCCATGGAAGAGCCTATGAGGAGACTCTGGGCTGAATGCCCTAACACTGTAATTCCACACTTCAGAACTCAGCTGCACTTCCAATGGTGGGACTTAATTTTAAGAAGCAGTTCTTGAAGCAAGCAGCTCTTGAAAGAGCAGAGAAAGGGAAGGAAACACCTACCATGCCTCTGTCGGTGATCTGTGCAGACCCATGAACGAGTGGCTCTTCCAGACCCAGATTGAGCAATAGCTTAGGAACCTGCATGGAAAAACCCACATCCCAAGTTAACATGACAGTGCTATACCTGCATGTCACATACAGCTCAAAGATGGCTTTGGTTTCTATTGCATTCGTACATCTACCATAAACATTTTAACCTAAAGAAAAATGTAGCTTCTTGCATTTTATATCTGCAAACAGGTATGTGTGATTTATCATCTTCCCCTTTTGTAAAGGGCACAGCTACACTTCCCCTGTAGTGTGCTGCCTGCCTTCTCTCAGCTCAGGTTCCCACCTGTGGAGGAGCACTGGATCAGAAGCACCAAGCAGGCTGGCTCCACCTGAACACAGCCTGTACAGTACTACAATGTCCAGCATCTGTCACTTCAAATGTGGCTCAACGTGTTTTACTCCATTCGGTAATGCAAGAGAGGGAAGCAAGTAACATCAAACATAAACCAGTAAACTGGTGTAAAAAGGTGACTACGTCCAGTCCACTCAATAAGGCAGCCTGCTGAGGTACAGGCAAAACAAAAAAAAAATATTTCAGATGTGTAAGGAGAAAGAAACTAATATTGATCAAGTGGCTATTCCAGATGACAGAAAGATGCAGGAGCTCTTGACAGAGAGAAGTTGGGTGTTAGACGGGCAGACAAAGCACTGATGGCAGGAGAAAGAGACATGGCCACAAGGTAGCCCAGAATGGATCCGTGGAGAGCAAGTTTGAACTGGCTCCTGAAAAGAAAGGGGAGCCAGCCTTGTAGGAGGGTGGGATATCACTCTGTCATTCCTCCCTTTCTGGGTGAAAGAGCAGCCTGAGGCATTCTGCATCTCCTGGCGTCAGGCTGGGGTCAAGGTCACACACCACAGAAGTGGCGATGACAGCACGGGTGGGGATTTCAGGGGAGGCAGGAGTCTCGCAGCAGCACACACACACACACACACAGTGCTGTAACGAGGTGATGCAACGTACGATGAATCTTGGCAGGACAGAGATGGAAGTCAAAAAACCACGGGAGATAGAGAAGGCAGCAAAGTGATGCCTGAGGGCTACGAGGTCTGTGCTGCGACAAACCGTGTGCCTGCGCTAGAGGCTGCGTGTGCCACGGCTGGTGCTGAGCTCCACACACGTGGTTTGGCCAGCCAGGACGTGAGCACTGACCGTCCATCTGGGAGGTCACTGGGGTCTCAGCACAGTCGTGGTGTAACTGGGTTTGCCTGAGGGGAGGAAGTGAGAGACTCGTTAAGTCTCTCTTTTCTCTACCCAAGCACCTATTTCTACAACACTCTTATGAAGGTTTATCCTTGACATCTCTATTGCTCTGTTAAATTTGGCTGAGAGTTGCCAGCAAGTTCCAAAGCTGCTATGAACGAGGTGCCACACAGTACAATCGTGTACAACAACTTTGTAGAAAGCTGGGATAACAAGAGCTGATGGCTAGGGAGGGAACATCAAGAAGCAGATCCTACAGACCTGAAGAAGTTGGGATCAGATCAGAAAAAAACCTCAAGATCTCAAATGAGATGATACTTGCAGGAAATTGTCTGGATATTTGTAATACAATGAGCCTGTTTCCCTTCCAGCAGCAAGGATGGATAAATAGTGCCAGTTTTCATATGATTATAATTTTCAGAGTTGATGCTTCATTCAGATGAGTGAGAGCTCAGACCTTTGAGCTGTCATTTCAGGCTTCCTGTTGTCCCCAGGAGACATTTCCATATCTGTAGCTCTTTACATCCTGACAGTCCTTCCCACTAGATTTGCAGGGTTTTTTTTGTTTTGTTTTGTTTTTTTTTTTAAAACAAGAGTATATTAGATCCATATCTATAGCTCTTTACATCCTGACAGTCCTTCCCACTAGATTTGCGGGTTTTTTTGTTTGTTTGTTTGTTTGTTTTTTAAAACAAGAGTATATTAGAACCTTCAGTCCAAGGTGCAGGCACTACAGAAAACCACCAGCTTACTGGAACATCACAAACTAGGCCAATCCACCTGGATGGCACTGGCTTGGTGAAGGGATGTCGTCCTCCCCTGACACAGAGCTGGGCAGCCCCAGCAGGTAATTCCAAGAGGAACACACATCAGAGCATACCTACAGCAAAGGTTGGAAAGGTTCCTACTATCCAGTGTTGCTCTGCTGGAAGGGAAAAAAAAAGAGGAAAGGCCTTTGCCCTCCTCAGTGGAAAGGTGGTGCGGTGAAATAAATAAAGGACTTTACCAGCCAGAGCAAAACCCTTAATAGAATCAGTCAATGCTAGCGCAGCCTGAGGGGTGACCCAAGAAAGCTACCAGCTCAAACATTTTGCTCCGAAAAGGAAGGTTAGATAGGGGGCAGGAGTCAGAGGGAGTGCCTGGGTCAAGGGAAGGTTTAAGATGTGTTTGGATTTAATTCATCTTACAAAGAAACTATTTCCTGCTATTGAAGATAACTCCCTCCTGAACCCACCTGCCCACACACAGGCTGCAGGCATCCAGAAACCCAGCTGGAAGTGAAATGATGTGAGTAAAGTGTTTCCTCACCAGAAGGGCAATGGGTTAGGATGCCATTCCTTCTCACTGCTACTGGACTGGACTGCTACCGCTCTGGGAGTCTGTCTTCCTGGACAGCAAAGTTATGGGTCCCGGCTTTGCAGCCAGGGAATCAGAATCTGGTCTGTGAAGACCAAAATAAGGGCAAACAAGACAGCAGAAGTCTTTAGAGGCCAACAAAACAAGTTAAAAAAAAAAAAAAGACGGTAAAATTAAATGTGTATCTTTTATGAGGATTAGGAAGAGAAACAAAATACAGTGGCACTGAAAACAGGAACTCCTTTCTCACAACCCCTCATTAAGCTCCATTTTATGTTTTACCTCCACATAGTTCCCTTAGAAATTTTACCATTCTGGAAAAGTTAAAAATTCAAAGAAAATCCTTTCCAACGTTGAGGGCCCCAACGTGATTTCAAAACACTAATTCCATGTACCACCCAGGAGCATACACATTTCCTGAACCGACCAAAACGTAGAATATTTAGGTTAAAAAAAAAACAACACAAAAAAAAACCAACACAAAAAACCCACATGGAGCCTGACTGGCTCAACTCAATAACTTTTTACTGAAGGGGCTGCTGCCAAATGTACATGCACACTTCCCTCTAGCAAGCGGTGTTCTCTCTTAACCCTTTGGGCACACTTGTTCCTGATATTCCTGTGGAAAGTTTTACCTTTCTGACAGCAGCGCTGTCTCCCTCCTCGCTTCCTCATGCCCCTAACCACAAAGCAAATCACTTTATTTCTGTGTTCTTCTACAGGCACCAAGGAGAAAGAGCCACAATGTGTGAGCTCACTCTGCTGCTCTGCAACTCTAATTTGCATAAATTCACCCATTCATTTTATTAAAAAGAAATCAACTCAATCTGAGAGCAAAGGCAAGGCAGTGACCACTTCCAGGATTCCCAATACAATTTTATAGCTCTCCCAGCCCCATTTCCAGAAATCTTGAGTCTGTCCCTGCTACATTCCCTAGCAGTCTCTCAAAATTAGAGGAAACAGTTCATCACTAGCAGAGTGAAGTGAGAACTTGTACATTGCATCAGCCTGTGTAGTAAAAAAAAATAAATAAAAAAATTAAAAGTTTTTAATCATCAGGTCATTAGCTAGTACAGGATTTCTCTAATCCTCCCCTGTGATCTTTTATTTTATGAATCCTCAGTAGTGTGAAAGTGAAAGCTGCAATACATCAATATTTCACCTCTGTGTTTACCTGGAGTGCCACTGTAGTGAAACCTGTTCATAAAATAATTCTTTCATAATGGAAAGCATTAGGCAATCTGAATGCACGGGTAGTTTAAGTCTTTCTGCAAATCATTAATAACCTTTGTCATTATCACGATAAACATCTGCTAGGAAGAGTTCAGTCAGAACTGATCTTGCCTTTAAGCCACGGAGGACATTGTTTAGATGCATTATCAAAGCTACTTACAGCCTTATTTTCCACACTTCTTGGCTCTTTGGCTGCAGGTCTTGCCACCCTCCAAAACCAGAAGAGCGTGTGGGGTGGGGATTTCCTTAGCTAAATCAAAGTTATGGAGTAAAAAGCAACATAACCTATGTGTCCCTATCCAACAACCGGTAGGGTGATGTGCCTGGATAACATGGCCCGGGTTCAATTCCCACACACTCCTCAGCTGTCTCGCTGGAGCCACTCCTGGAGGCAAAAATCTCCCACCAGTTACTCCTGTATTCCCACATGGCAGTTCTGTACTCTTCTCACCTGTCGGTTAGCTTCAATATACAACCCAAGAGTATTCACTCGGTAGCACAGCCCCTCTTTCATTATATGGACGTAGCAGCGCACTTTTCCTTCGTGGAGAGTTTCATTCATATCTCCTCTGTGATCATTCCAACAAGAGTTATCTGGAGCAGGTTTCAGCAAGCTATTATCTTCCTTTATGAAACTATAAATGTCTGGAGAACACACACATGCATGAAGTTAGACAGGATTTAATGAAATACTTTCTGAAGAGGAATACTATTAAAATACTGTTGGTGAAGGGAAATCTTTGCCTCACATCATCTGAATGGCTAGATACTTAGCAATCATTAACAGATTTTATCACATGTAGTGAGTAAGTGCTTATTTTTATTCTGCAGGTGGGAATCAAGGGATCAGGACAGATGCAAATTTTTGCCCAAGGTCACATAAGGAGACAGCGGAAATGCTAAAAATAAATTCCAAGATCTGAGATCCTGTCCAGTTCCCAGCGCAGGGTGGTTAAAGCTTAGTCTGTTGCCCTACACAATTTTAGGAACTCCTTCTTAAAATCACATTTTCAAAAGTGCATTTACTTATACTGCATTCTAGAAGAAAAAACACAGAGCACCTAGCTGATTTGCTTTTGATTTACACCAAAATAAGGGAGGACAAAAATATTTAGACAATGCACAGTACTGTTAGAAGAAGAAACCTGCTAGAATCTTTGCTATCATGCAGTTTAAGAGAAAAAAACCCACAACAAATCACCAAACTAGTGTTTTCAGGCAAATTCTGTGTTCCATCCAATAATTCAGCTGGAGCATATGGGCTTTAAAATCTTCATTAAATCTTTGATACTTGTACTGACCTACAGATGCTTGTTCTTTTTTCTTTTGGTCCACTTCTTTGTTGTCTAGTCCTTGCTGCAATGATGCAGGAGAAGAGAACTGTCTCCTAACCAGATGTGGAATAAGCTCACTCCGAAGAGATGTGATTGTCCTGGGGAAAGATACACACACATGAAGTCTGTGAATGCTAAAACTTACATGTCTTCATTTTCTTTGCGTAATGTTATCCAATATTCTGCACATTTTTCAGAAGGACGAATCAAAATGCCAGGTTCTCCAAGACATCTGGCACTAAGACAATGTCCACTGGTCAGGTGCTTCCTTAATGCATTGAAAGGAAGATTCAAAATAAGGAAAAAGCTTCATATTCAGAACTAATTCTCCTATAGCTTAACAGAGATGCCTATAATTTAATACGGCATCACCCTAGGATTCATACTTGTGTGCAGGCAGAATGCAGAAATTACCAACATCGTAATGACAACTACTGATACCCACTTTATGTGGTTTAAAAAAGGCATCACTTGACAGGAAAAGAGCAGATAAAGTGCCTATAGAGGAAAAACCAAAGCAGCTCCTTTTCTTTGTGATAAAAATACAGAAATGCTCAGGGATATATGAAATATCAGATCCCTTTATGACCCGGACATTAATGATGTCCTCCTGCTCACATGAAAGATCAAGAACATTTTAAAGACTCAGTCCTTTAACCAAGAGAAATCAGCACATTTTAACAAGTTTAGTGCTCTTTAGGTACCTTGAGCCAAAAAATATCAGAAAGCTTCCAAAGGCTTCAGCTGGCAATACACCCGTCTTCCCTGCATACAGATTTCAACTTTTATTATATTCATTTTGACACCCCAATACTAGGAGGCAAAGAAATCACACAAGAGGGTTGTGATAAAGCATGGGCTTGAAGACAAGCCACCTATGCCTTAAAAAAGGACCCTGGTCACTAGATTAGCTTTCCTCTTGCATTGATTTATACATTACAATGAATCAAGAAAAACCTCTCCCCAACAGACAAATACCAGTAGAAAATCTACTGGTAGAAAGTCTACTGTACAACAGGATTATAACTCTGGCAATTTAGCTTTGGCTACTGGAAGATAATTTTATTTTTCAATACAGTATTTGGAAAAAACCACTCAAATTAAGAGTTTTTGCAGTTAGAGTGCATAAGATACAGTCTTTTTGTTTACTGTTGTTGTTTCAGTATTTTAACAATCTGCATTTAGTTACTGAACTGCAGATCATTTAAAGTAGTGCTTGGGAAATCACACAGAAAATGAACTCAAACTTGGCTTGTATAAGAGGAAGCGCTAAACTTCAGAGGAAGGATTGGGAGAACTAACACAGAAACCTTGGCCAGAGGAACTCGGCAAATGATAACCTGCGAAGGAAAAGGATTGGTTTAGAATGGAAGACAGCAAAACTAGACACTAACTATAGATTAAACTAAAAAAGGAAAGTACTAGAATAAGCACCCTGAAGGTGATTTTGGTTGGCAAAGTCTCTATCAATGGGGGATATTAAACAGTTCAAACTTTAAGAAACGTGCAGCTGGCCAAGCCTCTGTTCAGGTCAATGACAGAGAAGCAGACCCAAGGACCAAAACAGTCTTTCCTGTCTCTAACTTTGACGGGAAGGTTCAGATGCGATTGCCACTTCAGCCATACGAACAAATACAAACTTGACAAACTTGTCCTCCTGTGCTCAGCTGTAGCTTGTGCCACACTCTCCGTCCTGCAGCAGGATGAGCTAACCTATCCCAGATCTGAAATTCTGCTTTTATTCTTTATGACAGACGAGGGAAAGCTCTGGTCTTCAGTCTCTCCTCCTCTTGAAAACAAGATTATAATCGCCTTCCGATAGCTGTATTGCAGGAACTAATGAAGCAAAACACTTCATTCTTTACTCACCCAATTTCTCGCTGCTAACCACTTACAGGCGCGCTCTGCCACGGCCACCCTGGCCCTGCGCTCCGACACACGTGTGGCTCTGCAGATGGGCAGTTTACTAGCTTACAATGTTTGCCTGCAGCTGTGCCATTCAGCAATGATTTCCTGCTTGGGTTTTATACTCCATCCAAAACCGACAATCCTGTGTTTCCCTCAGAGGCTGGCCATGGCATTTATAAGATATATTACCTATAAAATATTCAAGTATTTGGCAGTCTTAAATAGTCTGATGCAGAGGACAACACAACACGGTAGGAAAGGAAAGCAGTGGAAAGGGGGAAAGACAAAGTTTTGCCTGGTTTTTGATGGTTTACTCTTTCTTGGCCAAACTCCTGAAGCTTTCCTGCAATTCTCTGAAGTGTTGGCCACATTCCTTCAGCAAAGGTGGAGTAAATCTCCAGGTCATCCATGAGATGTGTCTCAGAAAAAGCCCTTCTTACTGGAAAAGGAAAAACAGGAAGGTTTGCCTTTGCTTGCTGTTCGAGCAATTTATATGTGACATTAAAGGAATTTGCCTTTGGAAAGTAGTAAAAAAATACGCAGTAAGGCATTCAGTAACAAAAATTTGGAAATTTTTTGTGACAGATCTCGCAAATGTGAATATATGAAGTGATAGTGTGAGAATATTATCTGACTGTCAACAGCAGGGGAAACCAAACATCTGGCTGGGACTAGGAAAGGATTTTAAATCAAAGGAGGGATAGAACTGAAGACCCTTCATCAAGAGAGAAAGAAATCAGCAGGAGTTTGGAAGAACGAACAAGCCTGTAACCTAGATTCAGGAGAAAACAAACCAAAAAAGGTTCCTAGTCTAGTGTGTTAAAATTTTTTACAATCAAATCCTGAACTACATGTGCCTATATTAAGAAGAAATGTGTAAGGCTGAAGAAACCAGTCTTCTTTTTACTCTCTTCAGCTTTTAAAACTTGGCTTCTAAGCTTGTTATCTTCTTTAGCACCAAGAAGTAAGAATTAAACACCCACTGAGAGCAACATGAAGAAAAAACTACTATAACCAGAAGAAAGAAAGCAGAGGGATGGGTGGAAGGAGAGGAGGGCACACAAAATTTTGGCAGAAATCCAATTCCGAGCCAACTTGGAGTAACCACGCTCTGACACCTCACAGCAAAATCCAGACGGTGCAGATGATAAATACGAACCTGCTTTTGAGAAACATTTGCCAAAATAAACACGCTTTCATAAATTCCAGCCCAAGCAACGAGTCTTTTCCGTGATCATTCATTCCTTCAAATTTGATTATGGAAGTGATATCTGTCTGTTTTCACTGTGACAGAATGTAGTAGGTTTTTCAATTAAACCACCAAAGACTGACAGTGTTGTTAAATTGCTGCTTGTAAAGGAAGGGGGGGACTAATTCCTGAAGTGCTTTATGTGGCTTCAGTCCCATGAGAACAACAGGAGATGGCAACTATTTTGAAAGGGGACGATACTGATCACATTTTAAGCACGTAAAAAGAAAAAATATCTCTGGGAAGAAATGTGCCATTTACGCCGCAGGTCACAGCAAAGGGGTATGTTGGCAGTGCACATGTCGGGGAAATGAAGAGAACAGGGCAGTTGACATTCATGACGTCTGTGCAAGAAAGAGCTGAGGATTCAAGAGAAGACAAAATTTTTAAGCGCAAAAGAACCCCCTGGAACATAAAATGTACCTGAGAGCACACACCAGTCATTTGCAGTCAGCTACACAGACTCACATCTAGGCATCGTAAAATTAGGACATTCAAGGTTAATTTGATTTAAAACTTAAAACATTAAGACACAAAAATGGATACCTGGTCAGACCACTGTAGTTTTACCAAGTACTATCATTAACAGAGATACATAAGCATCATGCCTTTAGAATCCCTTTATCCCTGGTCCCTGTGAACTACAGTGTCTCTCCCCAGTGTTCCTGGGATTTTTGCATCCCAGCAAAGGCAGAGATAAGGTTCACATGAAGTTAAAATCTGTCACTTGTGAAGAACATTAGGCGAGAGTACCCCAGATCTTTGAGTTTTATATTTAAACACAGCTACACAGAAGTTTTCCGTGAATTTTAACCACAAATAAAATTAGAACAGCCTGTGATATGGCAGAATTAAGTTTCTATCTATGTATATTATATTACATTACACACATTATGGCCCACAGAGGGCCAACTTTTACTTGCTGCTGAAATGCAACTGGCTCTGGGACGAAGGGAAGCTTACTGAGGCTTAAGCAACAAATAAAGAACAATGGAGCCAACTGAAATACAGGAAGAGTTTTGGGGAAAAAAATAAATGCTGACCACTTAAAAAAAAAAAAAGTATTTCACAATTGTGCTTCAACGGGCTGTCATTTCTGGTCTTAGACACATGTACTGCTGGAGACTTTCATATGACACAGAAAATAATGGTTCTGACCAACACTAGCAAAGAAAGAAATCTCATCAACTATTTTATAATAACAGAAGAGCCTATGCAAGTCTTGGTTCAGGTGACCTTGCAGAAGTCTAGGTACCAGGAGGTGCTGTTTGCCTTAACCCGCGGCAGGAATGGGAGCATCCACAGCTTCTGTTGCCTGCAGCTCCTTCTCACCAGCTTCAGGCACCCTGAGCACAACTGTCAGTTCCATTTACCGGCTGTCATTCATTTTCATTTTCCATGTTTAATGTTAAACACCAGAAAACGGTATTAATGAGTATTAGCATTTTAATAACCTCACTGCTTTATTAATCTGTGATGAAGCATGAAATCTACCATTGCTCTCAGCACCCACCTGTGAAATCTGCTGTTACTCTCCACGGGATAGTTGCAGGGGGTCTCCCTTGCTATCATGATTAGCACCAGCAGCTATACCTACAGGTGCAGACAGGGTTTGCGATTCCCCACTACAAACAAGAAGATTATTAGCCCTTTTACATCTTTTTTTTTTTTTTTAAGCAGGCTACTGTTACCTCTTGCACAACTACGCAAGCAGACAGTGGATTGGGTTCTGATCTTAGCTCCATGGCCTTCCACAGAGATTCTTCAGATCACATCAAAAGAAGAACATGAGGCTGTATTTCAGACCGGTGCTCATAATTAACGTTAAAAATGTATACATAAATACAACTAACCAAATCCTAAGGCACTTACAGTTGTGGCCAAAAAGAAGTTGCATGTTTATGCAGAACAATAAAGATGAAGGAAAAAGGGAGGAAAAAAAAAAAAAAAAGGGTGTGTTGAAAGAAAGAGAAAAGTTAATTCTGAACCCTGTAGGTACATAGTTCATGGTTCTCATCGCTTAAAGGATAAAGCCAAATAACATTTAAAAATTCCATGTAAGCTGGGAGCTCTCTTGTTGAATCTCAACGTTATTTTCTCCTGATCCTTTGATGGAGATTAAAAATTTCCATGTGAATACAAAGAAAGAAACAACAGTTACTCTGAGATTTTTTCCTCAAGCATTTAATGCTCTAAACTAGAGCAGCCAGCCACCATTCCCATCTCCTCCCCCCTCCTTAAAGAAAAAAAAAGTCAACTCACTTTGAAGAAAAGACAAAACAGGGTCAGGGCAAGGGGGATTAGGGAAATGATATTTATATCATGGACCAAATTAAAATGTCAATGCAAGAGGCAGGCAAACAGCCCTTGCCACATACATACACCAGGCATGTTTCCTCAAGGAAACAGGAAAGAGATTTGAAAAGAGTTAATGCAGTCCTGAGTTAATACCACCTGCCTCAGACTCAACACCACTTAAAAGACAGTGTTTGGGTCCATTTCCCACAATGCGGTTTTAACAAGCACAATGGAAAAAGCAATTACCGGCCTTTTCCCCTTCTTCTCACTGATTCACGGCTAAAAATGCTGGAATTTCTGAGACATGCTAAGAATGTGGAGAAAGCAGAGAAGGACCATGTACAAAAGGAAAAAAACATCAAATGATGAATTTATAGGGTGTGCCATATCCCTGTGGAAGGGGAATTTTGCCCTTATGTCTTGCGATAATCTTGCTGCCTTTGTCTGATGTACCTAGGAGCAATGACAATAAAGGAAAACTGGATCCAAAGTAACCAGACAAGTCAATAAACTATTAGGCAATTACTTGTGCCTAACACCTGCAACACCAATCATAGCAGCAAGCAGCCATTATTTCTTGCTTTGTTCTATTTGTCCTGGTCTACTCTCAAAATTTCTATCACAGAACAAGTAAATATAGTTCTCATCCCCCCCCAGTTTCATATTAATTATTTGTCAGTGTCTCTTATTATTTTTGGAGCTAAAATCCTACAGAGAACACAAGGAAAGTTTGAGAAATGTTCTACTAAAAGGTAATTCCACATGACGGCATTTGTGGTTCATTTGTCTTTCCATACTAGTTTCTAACCAAAACCTTCAAGTCTGACAGCAACCTACTCCCAAAGTTGTAAGAGCATGCGCCACGATATTTCAAAAGCCATTGCAGAGCAAACCGATAAAACTGCACAGCTCTGCAGGCTCAAGTTTATGAATGACTTTCCAAAACTGCAAAATCACCACCAAAATCCCCGTGTTCTGGATGTTGGAGGCAAAGCAGAAAACATGTAAGTGACACCATAACGCAGAGAAGATCCACATCAAAGTATGGAAGGGATGGTATGGATGTAAACCACATAAAAAGCTGTTCTCAAGTTCCGCCAAGTCTGGATGCACTTAAAGGAGCAGGGATCTCACTTCCACTTCTGCCAAAAATTCCTTTGGGAAACAAGGCAGCTTTCTGAAAAACTGACCACAGAAATTAAAACCCCTCAATTACATACTCAAATCCTTTGAAAGTGTGCGCGCTCTCAACTCAGGTCATCTAAGTAACCTTAACTCTGCCCAGTCGCCAAATAGCCAGGAACACCCCGCAGCTCCTGACTAATACAGCTTTTGCATGGGAATGCCAGCAAGTTTAGACATTTTTAGAACTTCTCTCTGACCAAAAGTCTCTGAGGCCATTGGAGGCCACCCAGGGTGTTTGGCAGGTTGCACACGCTGCTGAGGAATGGATCTCATTCATTCCCAGACAGCATCCCATTCTTCTAAAACAAGCGCACCTGCACCAAACGTGACTCCTTGCCAAAACTCATCTTTTCCCACTCTCTCCCACCTCCGCCTTCACAGCCATCTGTGTCTGAGTTACCAACTTGTTTCTAAATGCCTTTGAAATTAGGCTCCTTTTCTAAGCACACTGAACAGAGGCACCCTGACAAGATGCCTAAATGAACCTACGCACATGATGCACTTGGTCAAGTTGACGTGTATCCATAAAACTGCTGAGCTATGTAAACTTAAGGCGCATAAATATGTATTTGGATAGATAGATTTAAATGCTTCAGACTCATCTGTATAAAACATCTAAGTGTCAAAAAATGCAGATGCGGCTCTGCAGCTTCACACGTGCAAGCTCTCTCACCCCGCTCCACTGAGGCTGCGTTAGAGGCTCCGTAGATGTCTGCATCACTTCACTCTTTCTCCATGCAGATACTGCATGTGGTGGTCTGCACTCAAAAAGACCCATTCTTGGTTTGACTTAACAACATGCCCATTCTTTCCGCAGTCTGGGAGTTAAGTAGGAAGCTCTGGTGTGTCATTCAGCTCTGCTTCCAGCTGGGCAAGTCCCATTTTTACACCTTTCTCACCACTCTACTTTAACTAATTCCTATCCGCACTGTTGATTACCAATCCTTGCTTCACTCCTTCCTGTAAGACAACTACTCTTTTCTCTTTACTGTGGCATTTGCAACATGATCTTCTATCCTGTGGCAAGACTAAATTTTTGGGGGGTCACTTTATCCTTTCCTGGAGAACTCTAAGATGAAACTTTTAGGCCAATGAAACCCGTCTCCTTGACGAGTCAACTTTCATTCATAAAGCTCTTTCCAGGTGATATTCATCTAGAGAAGTTTGGTGTAAAATGCTTTGGCTTGTCCCGTCATCTCAGATTTACAGAAACGTCACTCCTCCTCCTCAGTCAGGTCTTTGACTTGTTCAAAACTGGGAACTTACCTAGACAGACTCAACATTTCTCATCGACTCTCCTGTGGTCTTTTAAAAATTTTATAGTCCTTTTTTATTTTTTTCACTTAAAATGAAGACATTTGTAGTTTCTCCCATTTGATTAGAGACTGTGTTCTAAGATCAGCCCCTACCTCATTCTCCAGCTACGTAGCGCATTCAGAAAAGAACTCAGAATATTGTTATTGATTGATTAAGGTATCTCTTAGCTACTCTATTCAGGCATGTGCGCCCTATCATTATTAGTAGCATTTATTCTCCCTTCTATATGCAGGAAGTTGAAAATCTCCCATCACAATAATTCAGTGCAACAATAAAGTCAGCAACAGTATTACAGACATTTTAATTATGTTTGACTGGCTAAGGCACAATGAAATTTGACACTGAACTAACACCTAGAATACAAAAAATACACGAAGTGGAATAGTATGAAACAACCACTATTTTCTCTTTTCTGAAAAGTCAACCTGTGAGAAAAAGAAGACTCGGCATTTTGGAAGGACTGAGGTAGTGCGGAAGAAAAGATATTTAAAAGCAAAGCGGAGAAAGGAAGAAAGGAAAACATTATCTTGAAAATTCTTGAAAGTTGCACACAATTAGACCATCTGAGTTGAAAATACAGGAGAATTATGTTTTCCACTGCAAGAAAAATATACCATAATATCACATGTGGATTGTATCCTCCCAGGGAGATGTCCATCATGGCAAGATAACTTCACCGCAAGTTATTATCTTACATGCAAGTAGCGCTGTGTGGAAGCAACTGTACTGCACTGGTGAAAGACTGCTTAGGGTGCAACTGTGCAAGTGGCAATTACTTAAGATAAAAGAATTATCATTCCTCCTGGGTTCAAAATGCACACCTTGTATGAAGACAAAAGTAAATTTGACTGAAGACTACTTAGGGTAAATGGCAATTTACAAAAGAAGTTCACAATTTTTAATGTTCATTATCAGATCAGAGCAAGCCCAGCTGAGGCCACCAAGAGGGCCAGGAGCTCCTGGTGGAGGAGGAGAAGCTGGGGGAGCTGGGTTTGCTCAGCCTGGAGAGGAGAAGGCACCGGGGGATCGATACAGAAGACAGCCAGCCTTCTCCCAAGAGGTGAACAGTACAAGAGCAAGGGACAATGGACGCAAGCTGCAACATGGGAAATTTCAGTTGGGACATAAAGAAAACAACTTTTCAGTGAGTGGTGCAGCCCTGGGACAAGGTCCAGTCTCCATCCCGGGAAACTTTCAAAACCCAACTGTAAAAAACCCCGAACAACACCAAAGGTAGACTTGCTTGAGCATGAGGTCAGACTAGAGACTGCTGGATGTCCCTCCCCAATCTAAATTTTCCTATGACTCTATAATATTTGTATTGACATTTGAATGACCTTTTTCATGTCCTCCCTATATTTGCTTTTCATAGGGAATCCAAAGAGTCATTATCTAATGCTGTAAATCACAATCAGAGGCCAAAATTAACAAATGTTAACATCTACTTTAGACAAATTTGTAGGAGCAGCTTGCAGGCACAGAATGCTTCAAGTACCCCAGGCACGTGGCCACTATGGCATATCGTGGTCTCTCAGAAAGATTTGCAGTTTTTTATTAAGTTAATCAGCTCTAATTCAGCACATCCAAAGACATGTCTGCTCCCAGGTAGTCTGCTAACAGGGAAAGTAATTGCATTTACTACAGAAGCAATTTGCTGAAAATCATGATTTGTTTAAATCTAGTCTGGAACATCAGGGTTTTTTCCCCTGAGGTTTCAGGAGTGAGCCTGATTGGTACCATGGAAAGATGATAACAGTAATGATACTCAGGAGGAGGAGAACAGCAACAAATTTCCAGTCTTGGCATTTCTAGTAGGGAGCAGAGAAAGTTCCAACAGCTGGATGTGTCTGACAATGAGAGGAAATGGGAAAGATAAATTGCCATTTCACATTCTAATAGATTAAGTGCACTAAGGAGGAGCTTAGGTTTGGCTGGGGTTTTCTTTGGTTTGTTTTTGTTTTTTTTTTTCCTTTTTCTTTTACTTTGGAAAGCTACAACCTATTTGCCCTGTCTTCATACAGTATACTTCCTGTAGGAGCTATTTGTTTATTTACCCATTTTAATCACAAGGAAAGTATTCATTATAAAATCTCTCTTTACAGCAAAAGAGAAACCTTCCAGCCACACGGCTGACACATGTTAACTCACAGGTATTCACAGAGCAGGTTCTGTTTTAAGCCATCTTTCAGGCAGCCACACAAAGACCACCAAAGCTGGGTGTTCAGCTCTGCCAGACCTCCCCCAGCCAGCAAGCCTTTGCCAGGAAACACAGGTGACAGCCTGAATGATAAAAAGGCATTTAGAGGGGAAAAAGAAAAAAAAAATGCGCTGGTTTAGTCTGGGCAGCACCTTAATATAAACCTGCAGGGGCCTTTGTGTACAGCATAGCACAGAGCCATCCAAGCAGGAGCTTCAGAGCCAGTCACTTGAACCTCCAGTTTTCCAAGCGTGCCTACTGCCCCTGTCATTTACTGGGGAGGGGAAGGGTAGCTCCAGGGCAGCTCTTCTCACAGCCACACACCGCAGAACACAGCACTGAGACAGCAGATCTTTCTCTCCCTTCCTAGTGCTGGCCCAGCGGAGGCTTTCTGGACACAACAGAGGGGAGCTGAGAAGAGAAGCTTGCTCTGGGGTTGCAGCTGAAGCAGTTTGGAATGGCAGAGCGCTATGACCTCACACAATTTGCTCTTATTTATTTCAGCAGTTAAAAAAATAATAATAAAAAACCTACCCCAAAATAAAACCCCCAGTGTTTAACTTTGCAAACAAATCATACTGACTTTGGCTATAAAGCTCACTGCAAATTTGCTCAGCTCAGAGAAGAGTTTCTCGACTTGGCGAGTGCTGGCCGGCAGCTCTCCAGCGCTGCGAGAACTGCAGAAGAGCCGATTTATTTCCTGAGCTCCAGCTCTCGTGGGGTGCACCCAGGGGAAAGTGGATTTCCCTGGTGGCAAGCAAGACGTTAGCACTCAGCGTTCCCAGAACGAGGCACTGCGAATGCTTACTCAGACCTTCCGAAGCGACCGCAGGGCTGCTGTTTATCATTCCTGCCTTTCCAGCACCACACGTCATTCCTTCTGGCCACAAACGGAGCTGCTCGCTCCCCAGGTGACTGTAGGAGGGAAACGGCAGCTTTTCCTACACCCAGCAATTCAGAAGTATGAAATGCTGGACAAAATAGTGATTTGCAAGACATGTTATTAAACTCAATAAAAATTTAACCTTGCTTTTAGGAGGAAAAGAAAAAGGGGGGAGGACACCACAGAAGTGAAATGTTCTAATGTATAAGAGGAAGACGTGCGTTATCAACTTTAGATATACAGACTAAGTTTCTTGAAACAAAGTCCAAAGACCTCCTTACGTTAGAAAATGCAATTGCCATTCCAGGGCATATCAAAAAAGCCCCAACATCTGAGCAAACACACAGCAGCATCGGCCTTCATATAAACCAGCTTTCAGAGGTGGTGCACTTGGGGTGCCTATAGATAAATTGCCCAGCATTTCCTATTCTAAGTTTCCGTCATCATCTGTTTGTAAACTTTGCCAAAATTTAACTGTTCTGGCTGAAATTACTCATGCCAGGTGTTTGCCTCAAGCCGATTTTTTTTTTTTTTTGGACAGCTTCATCTAAAATGTCTCAGCTATTTCCAAGAACAAAATTATGGGAAAAAAAATGTGTTTTGTCCATGTTACAAATATTTCAACTGCTCCACTGAGAAGCTCTTGCACTTCTATGCTTGCAATTTGGCACAAGGTTTTCTTTTCGTTAGGGCATTACATTTGTAAACACAAAAAGCGTCCATACTACATCAAGCTGAGTCTGAAAAACCATGCTGCACGTGCTTGGAAGAGACCTGCTTTGCAACTAAATTTTTTGAGTCCTTCCACACTGGGCATGCAAGGTAACCCAACTGCTCCTGCACTACTCCACAGTGTAACAGAGTACACTCCAGGCCAAGGTTACAAAGGCTGAGCTGGATGTCCTGTGAAGTTTAGAGCGTCCCATCTCCTTCTGGTGGCTGAACTGAAAGGTGATAAATCTATGTTGATAACAGCTACGCCATTAGCAAGAGTCACAGCTGCCTTAACTGATTAATTCTGAAAGTGTCACATATGAAAATATATATACACACACTTAAAAGAACATCAGGGTAACAGGTTGGGGACTCAAGACAAGCTAGAACTATGCTGCTTGTACAACCTTAATTAAGACCTCATGTGTACACATTATATAACAATCCTGAAAACCAGTCACCTACTTTTCCTCTCTCCCTGGTCTTGATCTCTTCTTCACCCAGTGTAAAGATGGACTATGCCCTGGGGACGAATCAAGGTTCTGTAATGAGGCAGAAGAACGCCTGCCTCATTTGTTAGAACATGTGTGTTAAATGTACAAGGCAGAGGGCTGTGAGAGGAGAACTGCTAATATTTAAGGCAAACGAATGATGCCTGAAGAACTGATTTTTCTTCTGATTTTTTTTTTTAAATTCTTTTCTGTTAAAGGAGTTTACAGATGGTGCTGAATGCAGAATGTAAGTCTAATTTCTGCAGGTTGCAACGGATTGTGTGCTTTTGATTTGATCGGTGTCACCCTGTGACAGTTGTCATCAATGGAAAAGATTCTTTTGATATTAAAAGCTCTCTGTATAACGTTAAGGACTGAAAAATGGCATACGGACAACAAAGATGCTTGTGTACCTCAGCTTCCTCCTTTCAGAATGGGGAAAGACTGCTACTTCACTACTGGGCTGCTGAAAAGACAGTTAATGTGGTATGTGCAGAGCATTATAGCATCAGTGATGAGCACCAGGAATCCAAAAGTAAAGTATTTACCTTATATTCAGAACACAGCTTAAACACTACGCAGCAACTAAGACTGGTGGCCTTTACCTGAACTACAGAAGTTACAATATTGAACAGTGTCTCCTTCAGGGAACACCTGAGGCAACAGATGAAGAAACGGTCACAGAGAGGGAAAAAACACCACGTCACCGGAGACTGGGCCATAACATGTGGCACATATGGAAGCAAAAGGTTGCACAGGGAGCCTCAGCTGTGGCACTTCCTAACTGCCATGAGCTTAACTTTATAAAGTTAGTATTAAATGTAGCTTTTCATGTGCCCAACGTATAACTGAAGTTTGATTAGCAAATTCATGACAAGCCCTGCACTGATGAAATTTGACAAAAGTGACTTTCTGGAGGTAACTTAATAAGTAACACCACGTATTGCTTTGTTTTAGGCAGCCTTGATCTGGCTTTTCATTTTCTGGTCTGCCTCAATGGGAGGTGAAAATGGTAGCCTCCATCTGTCTACAGGTTTCAGCCGTGAGCAGGGCAAGAGCCTTCACAGATAACAAATGTTGTTTACCGTACCTGCACGGCTGACCGTGGGCACAATGCCATTCACGCACGCATATGTTATAAATGCATGTTACACACTTTTAACCACATACACAAGACATCTAGAGACACACACATATTCAACATTACAATTTGCAAAGCAAGTTTGAATTTTCCACGTTGAAACTTTACAAGAGAAGGAGTTGCTCTGTGTACGTCTGCCCCCCCCCCCCCCCCCCAATCACGTATCTTATTTCACTAGGCTAGAGCTTGAGAAATATTCTGTAAAAAAGGAAGACAAACTACCACGCAATTTCACTTTGATCGCACTACTTCTGCCAGCAGCTTTGCGGGGATTGTTAGCAAGCAAAGTGTCGGAACGCAGGACAGAGGTATCAGCGCATGCCTGTGCAACACGCTGGGCTCCCAAAGCACAGGCCTAGATCCTGTCCTCTGCTACAGATGAAGTTCACAGAGGCCAGGGAATAAGGACTCCCTTCTTCCATCTGCCCTGAATGCAGCAGCGAGGCAGGATTCCAACCTAGCACTCAGGAGAGTGCCAAAAAAGGGACTGGCTACTGTGCTGGCTGCACCCGGCTCCAGGGGTGTGAGGCCTGCCAGCTGTGGGGTGGAGCCGTGCCCCCAGCCAGCTACAGCCTCGGCTTCTGTCGAGCCTGCTGGCTCTGCTCCTGTAACGATCGCTTTAAGAAAAGCAGTATTGTGCAGTTCATCACGCAGTGCAGGTGTTCACCTTCAACTATCCCTGCCCTTGTGCTGGCAGAGCAGCTCCTGCAACGCGCACAGCCTGCACCGGCCTGTCTTCCCCACGTCGCAAAGCACTGCACCTGTAGGATGCTCAGGTCAGCTTGATTCATGTTTAGGGAAGAAAAGCTTTCGCCTTAATACAGGGAGATCAGATTTTTAACCAACCTCCCTCTCACGCAAAGATGTGATACAACTGTGCAGACAAGGTGCCTCTGCCAAACCAAGACCAACCTCAGCACCTCTGACCTCATGGATGAAGAAAGGAACCTGGGGAAGAATCAAACATCTCTGCAGGTGAACAACAACAACAAGGATAGTTATTGTCAACAGAAAATTCAGCCCAAACAACCCCACTGCTTGTTCACACTGGAGTTACAGTCCCTGTTCAGATGGGGTAAATCTAGTCGGTAGCAGGGTACGGTCTGTGACCTCTTGTGATCGAGTGGGAGTAGACCCAGAAGGTGTCAGCGGC
>NW_009718873.1:29675-36849 GCF_000703405.1 Apaloderma vittatum | reverse complement strand
AAGGGAAGGGATAAATTCCAGCTGCAGGGAATAACAAACTGCTAGGGGCAAGAATTTCTTCAGCTATTCCGCAAGCCGTTGTGGAACTGCAAGCGTTTGACCTCGGTAGGCTGGGACAGGGTAGCACTGCCATAGCCTCGAAGACTCAATCTCACTGGGACCAGTGCTGAACTAGTGGATGAGAGAGAGAAGGAGATGGGGGTTTTAATTGCCAAAATGCATTTTTTTTCTCCTAGCAGAGGAAAGAGAAAGCAGTTTCGTTCCCTGAAAAATAAATTCCCTAGGTTTAAACGACATTAGGGGCACAATATTTTTTTTTTTATGCTTGGCTGAACATGCATATTTGAGGGAGTTCTAATAAACAGATCATTTCCTCTGACTTTTATGCAAAGGCACTAGCGATCTCTGCTTTTTAAATCTCAGGAATTTGTTTGGTTTGCTATAGTGCAATAAAACTTCAGGCAGGAGAATCTACTATTCGGTCCTTTTAAAATAGTTTATAAAAGTGTATTAAAGGACTACAAACTGAGTTAAGGACTACTAAACAGTATTTTGACCTCTCCTAACATCCCCTGTAGTAGAATCTCACTGCTGCGAAATACATACTGAACACTCTCCAAATTATCCCATCCAGAAGAGGAAACAAGTTCATAGAAAAATTAAGGGTCCTGGCTAGTACCACAAAGCAAGACAGTTGCCAAGCTGATAATGAAACCTTGGTATCACAACTCCATTTTGGAGCTGAACAATAAATTCAGCTTTTTTCCCTAAGGTGTCTCATAAAATTGTCCCAAATGCTAAAGCAAGATCCAGATACTCGGACAAAACCAAGGTTTAACCATTCCACATTCTTTTTTCCCATTTTCATATTAGCTGGTAGTGATTACATCCAACACGTATATTAATCCAGCTGAAGTGGAGGAATAAAATTTACCCTTTGAGGTGCACCTATATACGAACTACATTCACTTGGGAAAGCCTGTTCTTGCCACATCTTTGCAGCTAAGCTGTGACTACACTGGGCTTTTATCCCATTTGGAGCAACAGATCCCACATACATAACCACATTAGTTTTCATGTAATTCTTTGACCTGGAAGTAATCATAATTTTCCTCTGCAAAACGGTCAGCTATAACCAGTTGTAGGATCGGAGATTTCTACTGCTGGGCAACATCTTTTCAGCTCTTCTACGTCAAAATAAAACTTGAAAAAATTGTAAATGCTTCACTGAGCTACAAACAACGAAAAAAGGTGTTCTGCCTGCCATCAAACGCCGCTGTTAAAATATTAACACAATGTAAATATTGTAATATTGAGGAAGTACACTGTGTCAGTACTTCCTGGCACCATACAAGAGCTTCACTGTTCGCTTCAGTCCCTGCTGTTAGTTTTAAACACGCACAACTTAAACAAGGCATCTGAGCTTCTCCAGTCCTGGGGCAGAATTGCAGAGAGGCAAAACCCTACTGTAGGCTCTCGCTAGGCTGAAAAACAAAGTATTAAAAAGAATTCATAAACCCAAACAATTATGAAGCAAAAATATTACACACAGGGTCTTTAAAAAGTCCTGGCGTATTGCTGCCAAACATGGAAAGATCTTTGGATGCACTGTCCCCTCCTTCTTCAGAGAAGAAAAACGAGCTGCAAATACCCACCAATGCCAGAAGTCTGGAAGCCCAAGTTATTCCTCATGGCCAAAGTTAAGCAAATTACTTGCAATTCACTCTTTCAATTGACTGAATAAGCAGCACATGTGTAATAAAAAGAATGAAGCAGCTACCTGCCATTAGTAAGACACATGTTGTTATCAAGTCTTAGAAGGGCTGTCTAGGTGCTGGAATTACCTATTTGTCATAGAAGTGCCACAGAAAATAAGCAGAGCTTCATAAAATAGTGAAAAAAGAGAACGACCTCGCCATAGAAAACAAAAAACCAACTGGTCATGCTTGCAAAATGCCAGCAGACTTGTTCTAGGGGGAGCTGAGGGCAACTGGGAGGAGTTCAGAGCAAGATTTCACTCTGCTGGCTTTGGTTAATACAAGGTAAAAAAAAAATCTCACCACTGACAAAGAACTTACCAGTTTCAACTGAAATAGCATAAAGCCTTGAGATCTGAAGTTACCACTATTTACGCTTAGAGGCCTCATTGTGTCACACACTGTGGCATGTCTGACAAAGACGGTCGTTGTCCCACAGACCTAATGATCTAAATTCAAACCAGCATGAAACATCAGGGGAAGAAAGAAAAAGAGAACTGAATGTGTGAAATGTCTAATATTCCAGAAATGACTAATCCCAGCAAAACTGGATGGCTAGGATTTCAAGAAATGAATTCTACATGTTGTATTATGACAAAAGAAAGGCGTAAATACTGCTTCGTGCTACCACAGGAAATACAAGAAGTCCAAACCGTCACCAACTTTCTAAAATGCACTGAATAAACAGCTTTCCCCAGATTTAAATCATCTGGTTCTCCTGAAGTTTTCTCACCTTTCAGACATATTCCCATACACAAATGGGGAATAAAATGACTTGTGCAATGTCCCCACATGCCAATGACAACATTGGATAAGCTTTATCCTTTTGCTTGGTAAGAAATTGCCCTGGGGGTTAACACAGATTTTCCACTTTTTTAACTTGCTCACAGAACCTTATTCTGGAAGAGCTTCTTCAGTCACGTATCCAACTGCACCACGAGATTTGTATATGGTCAAAGACTACCACAAATTCTCCCACTCCCAACATTTTTTCAGTTTACGCGCTAAGGAAAAGCACTACGAACACAACACTTACCCCCTTTATCTTTCAACTTACTTAAAAGGGGAAGAAAACTCTCGAGAACTCGATGAGCGTTTGATATATGTCATGGGCATACGAGCGCTACAAAGTCTAGGAACAGAATATAATTCCAAAACTGAACTACTTACTGTGAGAGGAGTTGTTCATTTGTTTGTTTTTTAAAGATAAACAGGGGTGGTTTTTTTGTCTGTTTCATGAAATATTATAGCTAAGATCCTTCTCCACTTCCATAAATGGATGTTTTTCTTACTCTCAGTGGGTGGTCTCCGAGTTTTGACAGAGGAACATCACAAGCTAAAAACATAGGATGCTACAGAGATAGCCCACCTGCAGTGGTGGTGGATGTGAAGGGGGAGAGAAAAGGTGATTGCAAAGGCCAAAACAGACTGTGGTGGGGGAAATCAAAGGTCAGAAATGTATTCACAGCCCTAACAATGGGGGAGCCCTGATGAAATGAGAAGCCAAGAAGCACAGATACATTAGGAAAACAAGGGATGCACAAAAGAGGCAAAAATTGCAGCTTTGACTCATGCTGTTACTAGATATTTATTTTTTTAAGGTCTGAATAAGAAACGCAGACTTAATGCTTGGCACTCCTTTTAGTGTAGTTAACACATTTTGAAACCTAGTTTCTTTTACATTTCTGTTTTACTCCGGCCGATTTAATGAAACCAACCTTCCTTTAAAAGCCCTGTTACGAACCATCTGTCAATGCAAACCCTTGCGTATCGCTCGGTGTCTTACCTGTTTTCTACAAGGAAGTCTACCACGTATTTCTTCAGACAGTAGAGATGGGCATCCATCAGCCCTGTTCTGATGTGCATTCTGGGGTGCCTGGAAAGGAAAAAACCGAGAAAATCATGGAGCTTTGCATGGCCATCCACAAGAGCTGTGTTCACCGAGGGGAAGAACAGCGCAGGCTGCCATTATTGGATCGTGTCTACAAACTTACACCTGCTGGCCCTGGGCTGATTTGCTGTGAAAGAAAACACCTCCTCCAAGGAGTCATTACTCCTGCTACATCTTCTTATGTAAGTGGAAATTGCACATTACTGGGCAAGAAGCCAAAGTAATGGGCCCAGAGTGCTAAAAGTTACAGTGGGTAATGTCAGGGTACAATAATTCAAAGCTTCTGGCGAAGTGCCTGCCTTAATATGCAAGGCTGTGCATGTTCTGCTAGCAAACACACCACCACTACTGTATTTTTTCCAACACTTCCCGGAGGGGAACAGGAGAAGGCGATGGGGTCTGCTCCCCTTTCCCACACTACAGGTTAGAAATAACTGCCACAGCTCAAGTACAAAACATTTCTCTATCCAGCCCAGTAAAACGGGAAAGATCAATAAAACTCCTGCTCATCATCAGTCAAACAATGGCAAACAGGGAAGTCTTCACTCACAGTGGCAGGTTAATATTTCAGAAACTCAGAAATCTCCAATAGTTTCAATATTTTGAGAGTAAAGTTTAAAATCATAAGGACTCATCCATTACTTCTATTACTTCTCTTTATGCATTCTCTGCTCTTAATGAAAATTTTATGAACCCGTCTCCAAGCAGCTACATATTTTATGCCAATATTACTTTTCCTTCCACACACCCGTAGCCTCATTTGTGAGTGTTCTGGCTGTTGACCACTCACCACTAACTCTTGGGACAGAGAAGCCTCAAGAATATTTAGCTTGCAAATTAAAAGAGACAAAACACAACAGTCAGGGACTACACTGGGCTGTTCAAGAGTTCCATAACCGCACTAACAGTCCAGAGGCTGTTAAGAAGAGAAATTTCAATCCACGCTGAAATTATTTTCTTTTTTCTTCTTTTGATGCCTGGATTTCATAATGAAGTTTGAATGAATAAATCTTACCGGTTTATTCCATCCAATTTTTGTTTGCTTATTCCAGAACATGCTAAAGTTAGATGTTTGTGATCATGGTCACTTTTATCATTACTTAGCGCAGCAGAGGAATCAGTCACAACTTGGGCACTCATATATATTGCATACATATATACACACACACACTTACATACATGTAGTAAAACAATGCTAGCACACTAAATATTTCATAACACCAAAGCTACTGAGAATATCAGGTGTTCTAGTAAGCCACTTTTCAATGGATTTGATCTCCTTCTCTGGAGACATTCAAAACCCATCTGGGCGCGTTCCGGTGTGACCTACTGCAGGTGATCCTGCTCTGGCAGGGGGGTTGGACTAGGTGATCTTTTGAGGTCTCTTCCAATTCCTGACATTCTGTAATTTCTCAACTAAAGCATTGAACTACCAATGTATTTAAGCATGCCATTCAGTTCAAGCGAAGCGTATTTTTAACTCTAACGAAAATTCTCTAAGTTCCACGTGCAAACGAAAGCTCCTGTAATAGTAGTAGGACCCTTTGCAGTCAAGTATGTGGTACTAAAAAAATGATATATGCACTTTCGGCAGATTACTTCATTAACAAAACATGAGCTCACCTAGCAATGCTCCAGTACTGATGTTATCAGTGGCCCAGATGTTGCTGTGGAAGTCAGCCCAAACAGCAATGTTCTTTATGCGCAGACGATAGGGAATCCACTAATTTTAATGATGTCTTGCAGTTGGAAGTCAGTGGACTCCCTCCTGCTCTGCATCCTGAGGATGGTTTCCACATTTTGTGTATTTATGACAGGGAGAATTTTCATATCTTCTCTGAGAAAAAAGGGCTCCCTTGTATTTATATAATGAATATAACAGTTTATTGAAATGAGTGAGAGAGACAAATAGAAAGAAATAGAGCAGGAAAGAAAATAAACAAAACAATGAAACAATGCAAGAATCGTACAAAAAAAAAATAGAAATGGATGCAACATGGGAAAGAAAGGGGAAAATAGGAAGAAAAAACCCAATTCCTAACTCGAAGATGACAAACAAGACAAGTTCTGCAGTGCCAGAATGCTAGGTTCTTCTCCCCCTATTCAAGATCTAACACAGTCCCCTTTGAACACAAGGCAGGGGAAGTCTGCAAAGGCTTGACATCCAGCAGAAGAGTGTAAAATAAGAATTCCTCAATAAATGCTGGTTCTGTTGACAGTGTCTGTGCGGCCTTCACATATCCAATCTCCCCACCTGCAAACTGGAATAACGCTATTTAGCTACACCGCGGGACACTGAGGATTTGCCGGCTGAAGGTTATATCTGCATGCAAGTATCGTACCAGGTTTTTTCTGTAGCTAAGCAACTTTATTATAAAGTTACACAAAATCAGGACAAGTGGACAGCCAGTAGCACTGTGCTATCCTAGCTGCAGCTCCATCACACACAAAAACCCCACGAGAACCAGCCAGACAAGATGTAACGAAATGCCGCTCTTGGTTAGCCTGCTGACAATAACGGAACATCCCTCTGGACAAGAGGGAGGTCCCAGAGTGAAAATACTCTGAAATACAGACCACCTAAGTGATTTGCAACAGAATAGTCCCATAGATTAATATTATAATCACAGCTTCAAAGGTCAAGCAGGCAAGTTTGGGCACATGCATAAACAAAGCTGCGATTTCTGTAAACCAGACTCAAGGAGAGAATAGCCACACTAAACCAGACTGATAAGAGCACTCTATCATAACAAGCTACTAAAGATGATGCTAATTTTCACTGACTAGTGCTTAAACCAGTTTATCTTCAGGTAAAAGCCAAGGAGCCAAATAATCTAACAGATAACAGCAAACTCCATCACCATTTCAAATGAGCATCTGGTTACTAATATCACAAGCCACACTCCCTTCTCATGTCTCTGATCTCCCACTCCATCAGTTAATCTTTACAACATATGAAAAATGAGCCCGTCACGAGGAACAGCTGATACAGAGAAAATCAAATAACAAACAATGCATGTGCTGGGAGCTGACGCACCTAGATTTATCGCTTTGAGGGAGATAATACCAAAGGCTCTTAATTATATCATCAAAGCAAGGGAGAAGGTACTAGGAGGGGCTGGCTGCAGATGGTTAAGTGTTAATGAATGCCGGGTTGGGTGGTTTATCAAAAGAAAAAGACTGGATATATGTCTGAGAGGGTCACCGTTGAGATGAGAGTTGTAACAGTCATTGTTGGAGCTCTTTAATGAGCGAGGAATGTCGAATGTGAACCCTCTAAGAATCATACCAATTACTAAATGAACGTTGGTTCAATCTAGCAAATGTAATCAAGCACAAGTCATTAAAATACATGGTAAAACTCCCATTGGCGCTGCGACTATAGTGTCTATTATTGTCCGTGCTCCCACGCAAGGGAGGGGGCTGATCCCAGTTGTAAGCTCTGTGTGTTAAGTGATGGCAGATTTTAGCCCTAATGATGAGGCACGGAGGGCTCCCTGGCAGAAAGTCCACAATGGGGAGGCTC
>NW_009718873.1:29063-29644 GCF_000703405.1 Apaloderma vittatum | reverse complement strand
GATCTGTGTGAAAGTCAGTGAAAGAGCAGCAATTAAAAGAGCAATTTCAAAGAATGCAATTTAATGTGTAAAATTAGCTTTTATTAGCACATAATTCCCCAAAATCCTGACTCGGGATGGGAGTGCATAAAGGTCTGCAAGAGTCCTTAGAAAGGTCTGCGCCCGTAATTCCTGACACACCATTGTGAAATAATAAGCAGTACTAACAGGATTGATGCATGCTTCGTACATGGCATTGCTTTGAAAGCGGAGCCTGGGGCTTTTCTCTCCCCCGATAACCTTCCTCAGGATTTCCTCCCTCAGGGAAATCAACCACTGATAGAGCAAACTTCCCTTGGTTTAAGGCAAAAAGAGGGACAATTGTTTCGACTGTAAACTAATTAAGAGAGATTACCACCAAGAGCTGGAGGTTCAAACCAGCCCTGCACTCCCACTGACAGTGTGATAATGCCAAGCTGAGGTCAAAATCATAAATCTGAAGCGAGCACACACAATGCTTAAAGCCAAAAAGCCTCTCCACTAAGCATGGGATATTGCCACATTAACCTCACCACCTCACAAATAAACTAGCTGAGAAAGAG
>NW_009718873.1:13428-29042 GCF_000703405.1 Apaloderma vittatum | reverse complement strand
ACTTCATACAGCTGTTGACAGAAAATATGAAGGTCTTTAAGTAAGCTCAAGGACCTGAGGCTGTCCGTACTCTACCACTAATCCGAGCAATGACACAATAAAAATCCAATCCTACCTGCTATTAACCTGGCTCCTGAACTGATATCTGAACTACATCCACCTTGGGCTTATGGGGTATTAGTTCAGCTTCCTCGCCGTCCCTCCAATAACAGCACGCTAAGCGCAAACTATGAATCCCAGGCTAATTTCTGTTCTAATTAATTGCACGGAGTTCACGTAGCCAAACGGGCTGCCACAACATTCTTCCTACCCCCCACGCTACGACCTGTACTCTTGCGTGAAGCAGCGTGCCATCCGCTTCGAACACGCTGCTGAGCCCTGACTGCCTGCGCGGAGCTGTGCTACCGTGCTGATACAAAGCCAGCGTACGGATCAACAAGAAGAGAAGTCTGACAGCAAAAGCTGCCAGACCACCTTTAACGTCTCAAGCATTCCTACTTTTAAAGGGGGAAAATAAATAAATAAATAAATCCCTAAATTGCATTGCTCACTTACGGGACAGCTTTTGGCTGTAAATTCACTCATAATAAAAGACCACTGTAACGTTGGTTCTTCAGAAATCCCAGACACCTTATGACCTCTTTTTTTTTTTTTTTTAAACACAGTGATTTTGTCCAGCAAGCTCCCAAAGCACTTAGCCAGATGAATGTCCCCACTGTGTCCCGGGACTCCTTTGCCCACCGGTGAAATGCTGCGGGCTGACCCGCAGCAGCTGTAGCAGCACGGGCAGGGACCCTCGGTTCCCCCCTGCCCTCACCCCTCCAGGAGGGGGAAGCAGAGTTTGATGAGAGGATGCTGCTTCTTGGGTGGAACAAGTGGCTTGGTTCTGGCGACGAGGCAGACCTGGGCGACGCAAGGGAGCTGGTGTGGGGAGGAAAGGGGCACGGAAATGCAACTACGTGATGTTTTGAGATGGGGTGCCTTACGGCGTGTGCCATGGACGCTGGGTGGCCTTGAACCCCGTTCCCCAGCTCAGAGGCATCCCTTTGTTTACAAAGACAGGAGGGCAAGCTGGACACACGCTTTGGTCCCCACCCTCGCAGTCGAACATCCTCTGGTGCCTGCCCACTGATTCAGCATCACGGTCACTGCTTCTGAAGACACACTGGGTCAGGAATGGGAAGTATTTTCCAAATGAAAATGTTTTATTGATCTAAGTGACCCAAGTTGCTTGAAAGCTGCCTGAGTAATAAATATTTTCCATTTAAAACCTTCACCGCATGCCATTTTGCTTTGTTGTATTATATTATTAATACACCCACGAGATTATAATAGGAACTATGAGCCTACTACTGGCAAAAACATGCTGAAAACTTTTTGGTGAAGGAACCAACTTTCATTGAAAGTTGAAGATGAAATAATTTTCTCTAGTATAAAGAGTATAGGTTAGCAGTCAGAACTTGAGATTAGTATTTGGTCCAAGGTCAGTAATGGTTTACAATAAGCCAGCGCGATCTCCTGTAGGAAGAAAGAGTCGTTACCTTGGCACCAACACTGAACGGTAACAAATCCCTTGACTTGGATGCAGAATAGCAAGGGTGCTGCTGGCTGTGCAGCCAACTCATCCCATGACCTTACATAAAATGTTTTTCTTGTCTCTGCTTCAGCTTCCCCATAAGAAAATGAGAACAACAGCAATTCCTCGTTCCCCCAGCCCTGAGCCTGAGGAGCACTCCCTGGGGGGTGCACGGCCACATCACTGGACGCACGTGCACACCCCTGGGAGCTCAGCAGACACAGCTGCTGGGGAAAGAATTTCCCTAAACTTGGTTCTAAGGGTCTTCTCCGTCACAGTCAGTGCTAGCGGTTGTAGAAAATAACACGGAGGGCCAGGCTCCCCAAAGCCCCCTGCCCCTTTTCCCCCGTCACTGAAAAAACGGAGTTAACGCAACTATTTTATGCTAGAAAAGAGTTTGCTAGAATACCTCAATTGCTACGTAGAAACTGGGAAAGCAAAAGAGAGAGACTAAAATGATAATAAGTCTGGAGTTTGGTGTGAACAGAAGAGAATACACTGGTGAAGGAGGGCAGGGACTGCCAGAGACATTATTAATAGGTTTTACCCTTGAGCTCTGGCAGCTACTTGTTCTATACACAGAGGAAAAGGATTAATCAAGCCTTGCACGTAAAGGCTCTTTCTATGGTCTGCCAAAATATTTAAAGCAGTATATACAAAGTGTAAGCCTTATTATTACACACATTCAATGTAATCATCTTATGCTACAGTTAAGGCCAGGATGACAATAAAGTAGATTATTGTGCACTATAACCAATTCAATTCCAACACAACAGGACATGGCTTAGTCATTCGGTTCAGATCTGGTATTTGAGCTCATTTTTCTTATGCTGGGCTAAACTGCGATTTGAGAGATTTAATCAAGCTTTGGGAGTTGCTTTCTTTGCGAAAGAAGGAGAAAGAACTAAAAGTCTGCACCTGGCAACCCTAATCATTTCCAATTTTCAGCTCATTTTGCTTCCCACTTCATGGAAATTCACCTTAGTAAGTAATTGTTCCCTAAAATCACCAGGGCTGAAAGGATGACAACACAGAAGAGGAACAAGTTTTAAGCAAACAACTGAAGCTGGAGGATTGTACAGAGGCTACTGAAGAACAGCAGCTCCTGCTGATCCCTCCTACGCCGGTTCCCAAAGGGCTAAGCAGTAGACATATGATATATTTTCTTAAATCAAATAATTACAGTAAATGCATGGGAAACAGTGAAACTGAATACTAGGTCAAAGCTGTAGGTCGCTAGCAATATATAGCTTAAATATAGCAAGGCTGCCATGGTTTCTTTATGTCACTGGCCTAGACTCAAAGGCAAACAAAACGGTTCTCGGCAGCACGACTGGCTGATGGCAGCCTGGCCCGATAAGGCTCCCAAGACCTTCTGCACCTCCCAGGTGAGGTGGGTTTTATTTAGTCTACGATTCGTGAAACTTGAAAGTTTAAGGTAACGGCATACCTTTGGCCTATTAAAACACACAAGAAAAAAAGAAACCCTCCTCCCCCAACCTTAAACTGCAAGTAAAAGCAAGAGCAGAAAAAACAAAGTTGAAATAAGCATTTAAAGTGTTTCCCTTTTACTTTACAGGGCCCAGGAGCAGGACAAACTGAAAATATCATATGTACCTTTGGGATTCCCATTGTGAGTACGCTTCAGGTACCTCATGAAAACCACCTACTTCCCCACCACCAGTTTATTAAAAGTAAAAATCCTTCTTTAAACCTGTTACCATGCATAGGCCGTACCTGCTCACGCATTACCCTTTGCTAGGATCTTTGCCCAACAGGCAAACAGGCTCTTATGATGGAACATGTTCGTGAGTCTGTCTTTAGAAGATATTTGCATTCAAAACAGTGAAGTTTCATGGGACTGGAGAACAACCTGACAAGAGTCTGACAGCAGGTCATCAGGGTTAGAAGGGAGAGAGAGAAGAAAAAGAGCAAAACGTGCTGTGCGTTAGACAAAGCAGCATCTGGCTCCCCTCGACACTTACAGACTAGAAAGCCAGAAGACTTTGAATCCGAAGATGGGAAAAATACAAATGTTATTCCTTAAATTACCAAAATCTACCCACGTTCAGCCCACATAAGATATCTTCTGCAGTAAATCTGGCAACACATATTTCCTTTGTCTACTGTAAGCAAATTATACTTAGCTCCTGCTCCTCGAGGGTCTGTAGCTCCCTCAGCTGATGCTTTGACCTCTGCTTCCTTTTGATTTCCCCCTGGAACCTCCTGCTCCTGCCTCACTTCTGATTCACTGTAAGCTTTTACAACCCTGTCTGTTCACATCTCCACTCCAATGAAACCTGAACACGTTACCATTTGGCAACACAGTAACCACGCTTCACCCTGACAAGATCCCAACTGCAATTGTCAAATATTTAATCACATAATGAAAACAGCTTTATCTCAGGCTAAAACTTGGCTTTGCTAGCACTGCAGAAGGAGCCTGGCTGTGCCTGCCAGGACACAGGTTGCTCCACGCCTCGGCAATGCCGAATGGGTACATAAAATACATTTTAGGGGAAACTACGCTAAGTTATCAGCAGTCAGTCTTGATGAATCCGTTCAGAAAAACAAAGGGGTTTTCCAACTTGGCTACACATGAAGTCACGCTCATGCGTTCAGATGTATCTTCAGACACATGCTGGCCTGGATTAAGGCAACATCAACCTTGAGCCACAAGATTTCAGGAGTCAGAGCCACAGAACAGGACATCATCAGCATCAGAGCACAGCCCAGTTCTGCAGAGGAAAAATATCCCAAGTGATAGGAACATTATACAAGAAATACAGAAGTACTTGAGTTCTTTTCTAGTTTGAAGGAACCTAGATATTTAATTTATCAGCTAATATTTTGGCAGTATCGAATAAGAACTCCATTAAAACAAAGCCTTAAAATTAGAAAATGTAGCATTCTTTCTGCAAAGTGACAGCAGAATTTAAAACCAAGGGAGAACTGAGGCCAGGCTGAAGCTACTCGCAGACATCTCTCATCTTTTCAACTCAAAAGAGCTTTATGATTAATTTTTTAATAGTTAGCCGCAACATTAGAAATACCAGGAGACAATAAATGTCAGTATCAGGACAGGAAAAATTAAAAGGAAGAAAGACAAGACACAGAAAAATCTATCGTTACCACAAGAAGAGCTTTGCATCTCCCCAATGTCCAAATTTGCATTTTTTAATCAAGTAATTACAGCGGTTACAACCACACTGCATTAGTTTCTGGTTAGACCCGATTACTCATGATTTAAAATTTCCATATTTGTTTAACAGCTGTAACAGAAGTTGCTGCTCTGTATTACTGTAAGAAACTGAGCTTACACCTTAAAATGCTTTCAGGAGGATGCCAAAGCGGGAGCCCTACAGCACTGAGCCCAATTGAACAAAAACGTTCACTGCTCCAAGGATAGAGCTCGATTTCCAAAAGCCCCTCTCACCTTTCACCTGTTCTTAGGACCTGAGTAACAGCTGAAGGTTGGGCTGGAGGAATTTCACTCCTTTTGCACAGTGGTAATACGGCAATTAGAATATTGCAGAGCTCAGAAGAAAACTCTGACAAATTCAATGAGCAGTGGGTTAAACTTCCTTCCCTGGGACAGTTACTGCTGGCTCAGAAACGTCCCAGGAGCAGGAGCGCTGCTCCGCACAGCCCAACACACTCACGTAGTAGGTGGGAGCTGCCTTTACAGCAAGTAGGAGACAGTCACTGCCCATTTAAGAAACCAGCAAAACCCTCACAATCGTGAAGGTAAAGCTGTCTGGACAGCTAATAAGACACTGCTCATCTGTGTATTTTCACAGTGTAAACACTTATTTTTTATTTGTTTTTAGCTGCAGTTACAAAGTCTGGTTTTTGGCAAAAATTGGCAAGTATTTCGTTGCTGTGATAAGGAGGCATCGAGACACTACTTGTCTGGAGACACTGTGGCTACAGCAGTGACAGGAGAAGTGTCATAAATCTCGACTTCAGTGGTCTCTAACAGTGAAAGCAGGAGCAGAGAACCATTTTCACCACTGACCACAAGCTGGGATCGAAAACCAAGAGAGAAGACAACAACCGAACCCCCTGTTGCTTACACCGCTGGGGGAAGCACGTTAAACCTCCGAGCCCAGAAGTAATGACCTGGCTACGGCAAGTCACAGAGCTCCAATGCCTCCATCGTTTGCTCTTAGATCAGCTCAAGGCACAAAGACCACAATGGCAACAAATCCAATCTTTCTCCTTCACAAGACTAAAGCCATGGTAGGACAATTTCCTCATTTTAAAACAGCCTACAAGAAAGAAAAGGAAAATGGGTAAGGGATGACCTGAAGATTATCACTTACAGTTTTACACCAACCTCAAATACTATTAAAACAAAACAACTTCTGTTCCCTTCTTGCTTGGAAGAGATTGGGACTGTTCTATCTGTGGTTGTGGACTGTTTCGGTATTATCCAACTACATAAATGAAACTAGTGTCAAAATTAAGTTTTAAATGGCTTGAGGTTTATAGGAATTAAAGAAGGAAAAATTAAATTTGAAACTCTGCTTGTTTACTAGCACTAATTAAATATGCCAGATTTCTGGGCAAGCTTCCTAGCCTGTGGCTACTACGTTACTGGCTTGTAAAACAGTCAACAAGTACATGAGTACAAAGTACAAATACAATAACAGAGATTTCGTGTACAGTCCTGCCTTTAGTTTATAAAGAAAAAATGTATTAGAAACAATCTGTAACTATAAAGACCTGTGCTAACCCTCTAGACTATATTAGCAATATAAAAAAGGGCCAAGTCTTCAATGATTGCTTTTGCACAGAACAGTTAACAAAAAACCCCCAAACCAAACACAACAGAGGTAAGAAGCAATAAGCACAACCAAAATGAACAGGAAGCCTTAAAAGACTAGTTTACTTCTAAAATTCCCATGCTTCTGGCTTTGCTTCCAAAATAATTTGCTATTAAAAATAAAAGGGAGTTTTTGCACTTCAACAGAAGCGGGTCTGATTATTCACACCATGAAAGCTGCACTCCTCACTAATAGCAGATTTTATTATTATATTGGAATTCATTAGAAAATAGGCTTATTCTGAAGAGCTGGAATTTCACATTCAATGGGAGCAAGGGCCATATCCATAATTATGGAGTCCACTTTGACCGTTAACTTTCAAGACGGGTAGTACCTTTGCGCTCTAGGTTTTAAAGGAACCAGGACCATGAGCTCATAGTATGAGGAAGCTAAAAACCAACAAAGGAAGAACAAACTAAAGCCAAACTAAAGCAGATAAAAGGCGCCTCTGCTCACCCTGGCACACAGGCAAAATGAAGCAGAATAAAATGCAACGGTACCTGCATCAACCCCAGGCAGGAAGGGGCAGGAGAAACAGGGGCAGTAAGATCCCATGGCCGAAATACTGTGCTTTGCACATTGTTCTGTCAGGAAAAGTTCCCAATTTACTTCTTGTGGCTGAAACAGCCATTTCTACAGAAGCAGCAAATGACTCCCAGTGAAGAAACGCTTGAGGACAATTTGCTGCCTCAACAGCTTTAAAATGAACGGCCTTTCACAGCAACCTGAATCAACGTGTGTTCCCCCTGTACAGTAGCCTTGCTCAGCTTTAAGGAAAACAGGAATTACGCTTCACTAAAAAGTCAGCCACGCAAATATTCTGCTATAAAAAGAGGCATAAACATAAAAGTCTCCAACTTCCAGAATCACGTACATGAGGCAAAGGGAAATGACATAAAAATAACTAGGTTTTTGTTTACAACTCAGATTTACAAGAGCAATTCCAGAAACAAAATTCTTCCACAGAGGCACGGATTTAATTAGCCTGCATAGCACGCTTTATTTGCATTCAGACCTCTGACGTACATTGATAAAAAAGAAACAAATACACCATGTATACACACAGAATCACTTCCTAAACTTCTTCTATCTCCAAGCGCAGGTAAGAATTCTCAAACACACTTTTATGGGGTCTTCCTTACATGCAAATGATCCTTTTTCAATATATACTAACTAGGTATGTTTTCAATTTAAAAAGTGACTGTATCAATTGGATCATATATTCTTCCAAACCAGCCAAAAACCAAACAAAAGCTGAAGCCCCGAAGGAATTTCTGGAAGTACAAACCATACGGCAGAGCAGTTCTATTTCTGGCGAAGAGAATCACCTCTACTTCTGAAACAAAGCTAGAAGCTACAGCAGTGCATAAAAACACACTGTCACTCAGCAATGAACTAACTACATTAATGAACAATACTCAGAAATAAAAAAAAAAATGCTAGCTGGTGAAAATCTCAGCTTAGTAAGTAAACACAAAATAGTCAGGTAACGGCAGAGCACTTGCTTCTTACTCTTTGATAACTGTTAATTTCAATTTTGAGGATTACTGTTCAGCTGGATGACAAAAATAGTTCCTCAGAGATGCGAATGCTGGATTCTCTTCAGGACACAAACAGTGGCTGAGAGGGGGATGTTTTGGCTTAAGGTAACGAACAGGACTGCTCAGAACGGGTGCTCACACATTTTTTTCACTGTATTTTAATCCACATTAGTATAGACTTTCTCTGTTTGTCCTTCCTCCTGTTAGATTTAAAAGCCAAAACATCCCAGAATCTTGGGAATAAATATTTAACTGTGAGTGTAAATAAGAAGACATTATCCACTTTCATAGACAACATGCAAGGCCAAGTCAGTTCCTACCTGCAACGAACGCCTCCAAGGCTCATTGATTTTTTCCCTTCTTATAACTTCATGTAATTCTCTTTACCCATGCTCTGCCCAGTCTGCAGCAAGCAGGGATCAATAATTCTGATCAGTAAACTTACCTGTAGAAATCAGATCAACCTCTGCGTCCTTCCCTTGCACATAGAGCATTCTGGTGCCCAACACCTCGCTTCAGCTTTCACCTCTTCACCATAGGCAAACTTTTCAGGCACTGACCAATGATGAAAATCACTCTGCAGCTATTTGTCAGCATATCTAGAAACCTTAGGAAATGGTAGTATTCCAGGATAACTAAGACTCTGGATACTTCCACTGTGACTTGAATTAACCCTAGTTTTCTTACTGTCATTGTAGGAGCAGCCGAAACGAGCAGTAGGTACATGTAGGCACATGGCAGGTATGACTGAAGCCTTCCGGAAGTCCTGAATGGAACCTGTGAGTCACCTCCACTGTGGACACAACATTTTTAAGAAAACTGAGATGTCAAAGTGTCCAAGCAAAACTAGCCTTTAAATTATTGTGCTGCAGCCTGCCATGAGCTCTCTGTCACTCAAAGATTCGTGTTCAGTACCAGGCACCTTTCTCAAAGATGCACAAATTCATACCCTTGCATCCACTTGCCTTCAAGTGCTGAATCAATCAGTTACAACTTCAATTCAAAACACAGACATGAAAGAACAGATAAAGTGACAAAGTTCTTTGCAGCAGGTTACTCAATTATGCTTCAGCTCTGGGGTTTGACATTTCTGCTGTTCATGGTACTCTTGACTTACAGCTTCGTTACACCTTCATTTATGCTCATGACCTTTATGAGGCCACCACTTGGCAGGGCAACATCATCTTCCTTTATTACCATAACCCATCATTCGGAAAACATTAACTCTTTCTCTTTCTGGATAAAATTGTCTTTGAAAAAGCAAAGAAGCAGACCCCACACAGCAGCCTAAATCAAGTGAGAAGATGTTTTACAGCAGATCACTTGTAAGAAATGGTTGTCATGCTTTTAAAGTGTTTAGGAGAAACGAAAGCAGTTAGTCTATGGAGTGATCACTTTCTAAAGGGAATTACTCTTCTGCTGAGAAAAGTAAGCTATCTTGTCCAATATTTGCATTTTGCTGGAACCTGAAAGTGCTGACCAAAGCTGTATATATGGGCAACAAACACGCAGTTCTGATCTCAGAATTTAAAAGCTGCCATCAGGTGGCCAAACTGGAAGTGGAGAGCGAACAAATGCAAGGACTAAAGAAACATAAATCTCACTTTTTCTCCTTTATCCAGACTAATATGCACCCAAGAAAGAGCAGACAATACTACCATTTCTGCACCAGAACCGGCTCCTGTGAGTCCTTCTGGTACTTCCCAGGGGTGCTCTGAGCCCTCGCTAGCTGAGGGGCTGCTCTGGCCACCCTGGCCCTGGCAGCAGGACAGCATCCACCTGTAGCTCAGGTGAGCCGCTACCAGCTCCACCGGACTCACGTCAGCATTTGTAAAAACAGTTCACGTGCACGCAAGGAACCACCTGTCCACAAATTTGATCACGAGTAGCGGCTTGCTAATGCAAAAGAAAATATATTTAATTTTTCACTGTGTGTTCAGTGCTTTTTGTATGAAAAAATTGAGAATTAGTACATTGAAAGGAATGAGAGACAGTGGAGTGGTAGGAAGAGCAGTGCATAACGATGTAATGCAATAAACTATACAATAATTCATTTAAATGCTACTGGCATCTGATACGCAGAGATGTAAGTGCTGAAACTGAAATTCTAGGTTTAAGCATGATCTGTAGCTCATGCTGTATGCAGGGCTGCATCAGCTGCTTCCTGCAGGTCGTTGTACGAAGTACTACTCCGACTTTAAAGGTAGGAAAGCCAACAGTTAATACCCTGTACTCTCAGCAGCATCTTACATTTCCCCTACTGACATACACATTCTCGAGTTATGCCCCTGTGAGATAAAAAAGTAATATTGTGTTCATTTTAAAAAGTGAAGAAAGTATGAGAGCCCAAGGTTAAGTGGACTTCTCAAGGCCACAAAGCCAAGTAGAGAAGCGAGATCTCTTTGTATACTAATTGCAAGACATTCTTAATGCAAACAGGTGACAGATAGCACGTCAATTCACATGTGATCTGGTGCTGGAAAGGGTAACAAATTAACCTGTAGAATAAGAACTCTTCCCCTCTAAACACAGAGGTTGCTTATTTTACTGGTTCCCTACTACAATCAAACAGATGAACATTTCTGTTTTTTTCCCCAAAGACACGAGCAGATTACTGAGGAGTTAGGTCACACAACTCTTCTGCAAGCCCTTTAAATCAATTGTTGCCCAAGATATGAGAAGTAATTTTTGACCCCATGAACGCGGTTGTGCCTGTCACATATGAAGGTCTGGAATCCATGTAACATCCCCAGTATACTAACCCCTTCTTTTTAGTTCACAGACATCAAGGGCATAGCAAAATAATGCCAAAGTCTACCTTTTTTTTCAGGTTATATCCCTCATATAATAATGTAAATCAGAAAACAAACAGAATCCTGTGTTCTGGAACTACACTATCTAAATGAAAACACGCAAGAAATATTTCTTAAATCTGAAATACATACGAATTTCTCAACCAGTAATATAGAGGAAAGCCTACCAGGCAGGCACTAATTTGTCTCACTGATCTATCCCCTCAACAGCCAAAGGCTACTTTTAACTACAAGGAACCTAAATTGTATAAATCAACATCTCAATTAACATTTTGTTTAGGAAGAGTTACAGAGGAGAAACAGAATGTAATCATTTGCTAGCAAAGTGGCTCCAGAGGTCTGGGAGCGAGTGCAAGAAGAATGGGGCTGAACGTGGGAAGGGTCCATTATTCTTTCAATAGCGTTTGGTGCTGCAAAATATGCGCTCGTATACTTTCCTACTTGAAAAGCTTAAGTCTTTAGTAGCTCCTCGGTCTGGGAAAATGGCAGGCACCCAAATGCTAACCCAGGGACCTAGGGAAGGAGATCTACCTGAAGAACAGTTATTTTTCAAACAGCCTTAGAAGTGAAAAATGGCCGTAAAGAGAAGTCTCATTCCCAAGGGATTTTAATTCCTTCTGTCTGGCTGCTGTTTGTCAGGTGCCGTTCACCACACACATCCCCGACACTTTCTAAGGCAAGAATGGCGAGGGGGCCTCTCTCAAAATAATCACACTTGCTGAAAGACCTGCCCTGCATAAATATCTCTAACAACGGTAGAAACAGAAATCAGACTTCTTGCCCAATACTTTAGTTGAAATTTATGGCACCGCTGGCCGTGATCCTGTTATTACTATTCTACCTGGCTAAGGCTCAAAGTCACAGAAGTGGGAATTTCAGAGGTATTTTCAGAAATTATAAAGCTTGTTAGGGGGGAAAAATACCCAACAAAAAAAAAAATAGACCTAGTTCTACAAGTGTTGTACCAATGCATCAGTGAAAAAAAGCTATACATTACACATGTATGTATACATGTATGAACACATGTATGTGTTGGGACAGAGAAGTCAGGGATACACATTGCCCCCGAAATGATATTTAATGCTATGCCTTGGGAATAATAAAGCAAAGGGGGAAAAAAAAATAAAATCAAAAGGAATACTGAAAGACAGTCTCTTGTGCTCTTGCAAATATCACCAGCTGCTGGAGAATTTATATGCAGAAAAACTAGAAGTTGAGCTTTAACTTAAATTTCCCTTGCTTTCTTACTGGTTTGCTTCCAACCCTCAGAGTTTAATTAAAGCCCATCAGCCAATTTTTTTCTGTCTGAAGGGCCTAACTTACTGCCTTTTAAAATACCTCTGTATGGACTGCTCCAGATTTTTCAAAGTCTTGAGCTTCTGCTAACCTGAATAATGAATACCTACACACATACGTTTTTTTCAAAGGGTTAAAGAATTTCGAGACGATCAACCCACATAATACCAATAGCTACTGCCAGTCAATATGCAGGTACAGGTAAGATACACAAAGAATGAGTAATTGTGCAAGATACAGCATTTTGTGTGCCAGTTCATGTGTCACGTTCTAATCGCCACCTCCTCTTAATTCTTAACAGAGTACACCATATTTGGTGACTGGAGAAAGAGAGACTCCTGTAAGAAATCCTTAAGACAAGTGGATACGAAGTTTTATTCTTGTAAAAGGAATCTCTTAACTAATCTTCTCCAGCTGGGGAAATGGTGCAATAAATTTGATGAAGAAAGGAAGGATTTAAAGCCGAAGAAAATTAGGATTTCTCAAAGCAGAAACAGAGAGGACATGCTGCCCTTAGGAATAGATCTCTGCTATTAACTCGATCTACTGGAAGAACTCCCGGGGAGCACGTCTTAGCAAGAGAAAGGAAGGCTTGCTATGCTCTTCATTTCCTGTGTAATTCCAGAAACTGCCAGCACAATGCTGTTTGGGGAGAACCACGCTACGGCTATTCAAGAGGGAATTCAGCATTGTGTTCTGAATGAATGGAAACATTTTGAAAGATATAGATTTGCTGCAAGTAAAGTAGAACATGAACCCAATGAGGATCGTGGGTTCAAGTACACCTTCAACCAGCTAGCTGTATATTCGGATTCTTCCCGTTAGGATTTCCAGAATATTCTTAGCACTGCTAAACATCACAGCAAATCATCCAAGTGAGTTCACAGTAGCCATGAAGCAAGTATAATAAATCAGCACTAAAAATATTATGCAACTATAGTTCCACTGATCCAGGGTGTAGCTATCACTTTTATGTTATCACTTTTATGTACCCCTGAATGTTAGTTATTTGGGATTTTGATGACCAGGATGAAGGAAAGGGCTCTTCAAAGTCCAAGTTTCTTAGAATAAACCAGATCAATAGCTCCTTGCAAAAATCCCAAGGCTATTTCTTTCAAGCCCACTGCAAAAATCTTCTGCTAAGCATGACTATTTAAAGGATTTAACACCACCCTCCTCTACAAAAAAACAACAAACCAACCAACCACCAAAGTACTGTAAGCTCATGAGCCAGGACCTCAGCTGCAAGCAGAATCAGACCTTTTAACTGAAGAAGAACAGCCACATGCCTCATTTCACCCTTACTTTGCTTTAAACTCGCCCGTTTCCTCCCCCCTCTATTCCACATCGGCTGATAAATTCCCCAACGGCGGGTGTTAACTAACTCCGCATTCCAGTCTGCTCTGCGTCATGGAGTTCCACGTCCCGCTGATGAGGAACACATGGCGGACATGTGGCAGCGAAGAGCCTGACAGCGCTCGCACAACCGGGGATAACTCCCCTGACCTTTGGCTTTTTTCCTCTCCCTACCATCCCAACTGTACAATAAGGAGCCTGTGCCCCTCTGTCACGTACTGGTCATTCTGGGATCGCTGGACACAAGCCCCAAAATACCAAGGTTTCAATAGGCAGCTCTACTGAATACACACAGTGGCTGAAAGCTCTGTTGAAAGCAAATAATTGATCATTCTGCCTCTCTCCACTAACTGTTCTGAGGAACTTCTAGATCATCCAGGTTACACTTGGATCAACTGGGGTAAATATGTTACAAAAACAACTGGTGAAATAAAGTAACTTGCAACATTGCTCAAAAATACACAGTGGCAACTGTATTAAAGTATTAAGACATCTTTCTAAAAGTGACCATTTGTCATCGTTTCAAGACCCAAGCCTGGCTTAGAGAAATGACGAGACTCAGCGTCAGCGTTGTCCGAGCTGATGACTCACGCAGAGCATCGCCTTCCCCAAGTCATTCGGACACGAGGGTGTCCAAGTGACACAGTCATCCCTTCCTCCTCGGAAACCTCCGAAAAGGAAACAGGCTCAGCGCTGGTCTGAAACCGCAGCAGACAGACAGACAGACAGATGAATAACAACTATCCATGCAACATACATTTACTGGCAATTAGAAACCAAAAGCCGAGCCTCATGCTCTCTGCTTTTAGTCTTATGTGCACCGTAACGCTGGCAAGAATCTCGCAGTAAAATTAAATTTGTTGCCAGCGGGTCTTTCTATAGCTACATTCAGCAGAAGTTCCTGCAAATATTCCAGATTCTAAGATTCACAACCTCTTACCTGTACAAGCTGTCAAGACACAGTGTGACCTTTCTTTTATAAATAGGACCTGGATATGTCGTACATTCCTTTTGATCTCCCCAACGAATGAATAAAATAACACAGCAGCAGCAAAACACAATACAATACAGTACTAAAATCTGTAATAGCAGTATGCTCTTTAAAATATAAAGTCAACATCTCACTAACTGCTGTATGTTCGTATTTATTATACAAGCATAACTTATAAAAGCACCAAACTAAAATGTTTTCCTTGTATTTGGCTACATCTCTTTTTAGAAAAAAAAATACATAATTTTCAAAATACTCCATTTCACAGGCTAAAGGCTACATTCATCTCTAGCATTTTTACAGAAAAAGCAGAGCAGGTTGAGTAAAGTTTAAACACCTGATAAAAAGGGCAAAATTTCAGAGAAAATTAATGTCTTTTAGTTACAGCACTAGCCTTATTGAACAGAGAAACTTCTAAACAGGCACATAAAACCTCCAAGGGCATCTTGAGAACATCTACTCCCAACTCATGGCTCAAATAACAACTCACAGGCCACTATCTTTTAATGAAATGTTCAGCAAAATCCTCCTTTGTAAAGAAATATGATTAAAGCTACAACAACATTTTTAAAATGTGGTTATAGCCTGATAAGTTCGTGTGTAGGAATCACACCCTCTTATTCAATAGACCTAGTTCGCCTATTTTGATTCAGGGTTAGATCTGCTTGCTTCACTGCCTAAAATAAATTTTACAACTTTCTAAATTCCCTACTAGTACTGTGAAACCAATTCAGTTCTGGGAAAGGGAACCAGATTCTTTTATAGCTTGTGCATCTGCAAAAGGATTATTGTCTAAATCGACACACACAACTTCTATTTGTGTGATGGAGGAGCCAAAAAGAACCTGGCTTATTTTCTGGATGCTAGTCAGAAAACTTTATTTTTATTTAGGAAAAGAGCAGTTCTGCACTAACAAGAGACATGAAGATCTATGCATCACTCTCTAAAAGCCACATTTCAGAGAAAAAAAACCAAACCAAAACAAAATGGTCTCTCCAACACAGACTCTGATTACACATTAGGAAAAAATTCTTTACTGTGAGGGTGATGAGACCCTGGGACAGGTTGCCCAGAGGAGCTGTGGATGCCTCATCCCTGGCAGTGTCCAAGGCCAGGCTGGATGTTGCTTTGAGGTGTCCCTGCCCATGGCAGGGGGCTGCAACTAGATGGTCTTTAAGACCCCTTCCAACCTAAACCTTTCTATGAATCTGT
>NW_009718873.1:11082-13416 GCF_000703405.1 Apaloderma vittatum | reverse complement strand
GCATTCCTCAAAATATCACTTGTATGCAACGGAAACTTAGTGACAAAAATTCGCTAGTAGTGAGAACTACTGATTTTTTAACACAGGAACACCACGAAAGCTAAGACATACATTCACCCAGCAGCCAGCTGAGCCCAGCAAAGAGCTTCTGTCTGCCCTGAGGTGCTCCTCAGGATTTTCCCACCGAGCTGGGTTATTGCACCCCTCCCTCCCCTGCCAGGGGCACTGCTTGAGGGCACCAGGCCCTAACGCACAGCACAAAAAGAAGCAAGTATCAAAGTCCTGCTGTTTAATCTATTCAGAGTAACACAACTCATTTTGACACATGGGCTTATGAAAGCTGTGATCACACACCCAGTTTGGGGCAAACTGGAGGTAGTGGCCCAGCTTCACCAGCACAGCTGGATCTGGAAGAGCACATCTGCCCATGACCTTGTTTAGGACGCTTTTCGCAGTGGAGCATCTGCTTATCTATACCTGGGTCACTCCCAGTCATTCTCATGGAAGTAAATTTTTAAAGAAAAAAACACACCAAAAGAACCACAATAGGTGGCATTTCAGAGATGCCGATTTCCCAAGGAGGGCAGTTTCAGAGAACAGAAATACTAAGGAAGTTTCAGTGTGTTTATATAATATACACTTATATAAAACAAATGATGAGCAGAAAAAAAAAATAAAGGTAATATCCCAAGGCAACAGAGAGGAAATCAAGTGTATCAAAGCTATTCCTGAACTCACATTACCTACCCACTTGGCAATGCTGACTTTTAAAATTATACTACACCACTCATTTTTACTCTCATGATGCAAGGGAAAAGGGAAGAAAAAACTCCCCAACCTTACCCCCCTCTTTTTATTAAAATATCTTCAAAATAGATCTGTATTGTTACTTCAAGGTTACAAATGTTAGTACTGTATACATTTATAGATGAGGTATTCCTTTCTGTCTGAAGCACATGAGGTAATAAGTAGCAGGAATTGTCACGGTGATTTATTAACATATTCTCTGGGAGAAGCCCTGCACCTGCGTCTGTGCAGACAGAACACCCACGAAGGCTGAACTCACCCTTACGCAGCCCACAAGATCTTAAAAGGAAATGCTCCAAATTTAAACCTGCTCCAACAGGTGCCTTTTACTGTCTCACTTTGCATGACCATAAATATCAGAGGTGGAGCAAAAAGCCCCCCATCCATTGTAATCGTGCTTTGAAAACAAATACCTTTGCCCCCTCCGAAAGCAAAGGCAGCAGCTATGGAATTCTCATCATTTCCTCACTCCTTCATCCTGCCAAGACTCAAGTCAGAGAGATGTCACCAGTAAAACCAGACTCCAGGGATAAGCACGTAACTTAATTTTTTTCCTCTTCAAAAGGCCCTAAGCTGGCTCCGAAACTTCCCCAAACTGTATTTCTTTCATTCTAGTATCTCATCTCGCAGCTATTTGCCAAAGTGAATGACATGCACAGGCTGTTCGTGGCTTTTCATAAGCTCTCATTACCTAAACAGGGAACCATTTCTTTGAAAATGCTTTCCCCAGCAGCACCAGCCTCTCTAGGCACCACTGATAAATTTGTCTCCTGGCCCATCCTGATGTACACCGAACCGTGCCTGCGTGGATGCATCTGATACTGGTTTGCACTTGTTTACTGGAGGCAGGATGCTACCTGTGGGACTTGTCAGAGTGATTAACAGCACGGCGGGGGGGAAGAAAAAAAAAAAAAAAAAAAAAGACAATTTTAACAGCTGAATGCAAAGCTTTGCCAGATTTGCTCTGGCAAGCAAAGGAGCCAAATCCAGACTCCTCTCTGTGGTGTAACAAGGAGAGGTATTCTCAAAACCAAAATGGCTACACACAACTCACAAAACCCCAAAACAAATCAAAACAGCAAATCTGGAAAAGAAATCCCAACCAAACTGGGCAAAAGAATAACAACTTACACCATGGACTTAGAAATCCTATTAAAATCTTTCATTCTGTAACACTTTCGTTATTACGAAACGCTTGAGTCAAGAGCAAATAAATATTTAATACTCAACAGGTACTCAGGAGAATGTGTGTTTTCCCCTGTCCCTCCCCACCAGCTGCTCTTTTATGGCAGGAAAGTGAAGAGCGTGAAATCCAATGATAGGAAGATGGCAAAGGTCAGGAAAAAGGTTTTTCTTCAAGGATTGGAATTAGCGTTCTACAGCTTTGCATGTTTTGTCAACACAACTTCCCTCCTGTGAGGAGGGGAAGCCAAAGGTCCTTTGAACCATTTCTGCATGGGATCTAGACTTTTACCAGTAACAAGACTCTTAGCTTCAAAAGTAAGTTCCTCTTCCCACTCCTTTCAC
>NW_009718873.1:0-11051 GCF_000703405.1 Apaloderma vittatum | reverse complement strand
TCTTTCCCTCCTTCCATCCCCCCTTAAAAAGGGAGAGAAAAAAGACAATAGAAGAGAAGGCTCTGAAGAGCAAAACAAGCACTGAAAGAGTTCTAGAGTTCATGTAACACGACCACTATAGCCCTTCAAAGAGACCATTAAAAGCAAAACAAACAAAAGCAACACCCTCAAGACGTCTATTGTATTTTACAGAGGAACAAATGAGTGTACTGGAAATTCTCCCATCCTGCCACAAAGTCTGTTATTTCATCAAAACAAAGCCCAGAGATCAAGAAACAGTCAACATGGTAGCTGCAAGTCAGTCACTTCAACCGATCCATGAAGAAAACGAGATGAGGCTTGCTCTTTTTTTTCTCCCCCCCCCCCCCCCCGCTTTACTATGATGTATTAAAAAGAAGACTTCAAAGATTGTTTTAAGCGTTGCTTTTGTTTCTCACATGAGAAAGCCAGGCCTTGAGCAGGTCTAGACAACACAGTGGTTAAAACATCACTAGCTGCCAACACTTTGTCTTCCTAGAGCTCCCACAGTTGTTGCCACCCTGGAACTGCCTCATTTGAAAATATTTGACAATTTCTACCTACTGTTTTGCTTCTCTGAGATGGCAGCTGTGAAACAGAGAGCACACAAGCATCCCCAGCAGGCAGTTTCAGAAGCCAGAAGCTCACTGAGGTGGATATCAGCCCAATGTTTCTGCCTGATGCTTCAAAGCATCCGTTTCTTATTTTCTTTTTCCTCTTTTTAACACTTAGCAGATCTTCTCTCTGTGCTTTCAGATTATCTTATCACCTGTGGGCTTTACTTGGAGGGTGGCTAACACATTACATTAGCTTTCATACTGTGCATATGGAAAGGTAAGAAAGTCAGGGAAACATAGATTTTTATCCCATCTGCATGTTGTCACCACTACATTTACCAAATCCCAAAGAGTTATGCTCAAGAAGATCTGCTGAAGACAATGTAACTGAACAGGTGTTCCTGAAGGCAAAGTTTGGCCGGCAGGATAAAGCCTGATTAATTTAGCTATAGAGTATCAGGAATGAGAATCCTCTGGTTAAATGAACCTGTAAAATCAGAGGTCAACTAAGATTCACACATGTTACAGCCATTTCTAAGCTGTTACACCAGAGCCACCCACTAGCGATAGGAAAAAGCCATGAAGACAAACCCATCGCAGCGCTGAATTTCCCACACTAGGTCCATCAGCTGCCGTGCAGGCACAGAAGACTTGCCTGTGGCTCGGTCCCTGCCCCGGGGACAAACGTGAAAACACACTGGGACAGGTTCTTTTCATCACAGCAGCTAACAGGGCTCAATCTTGCCTACCTTCCTTCTAGGGTAATCCCTAAACTCAGGCAGGAGAGGCTCATCTTTCCACGGGCGCACAGCACCTCCCTCGCATTTGGTAGCGGGACGATGTCTAAGGAAAGAAAACACCTGCCCGCAGCCGAGCAGACACACCAGAGGCATTTTTTTTTTCACAGAAGAGATTAGCTGAGAGCAAACCCCAGATGTTTGCATCCTTGACTTACACGGTCCACATGGATGAATTTCCCAGCTCTCACATGGTTGCCCCACGGGTGACTAATCTCACAGAGGTGAAAGCCTGACTCAGCCTGTGACCTACAAGGGTCGGCCTCTCAAGCAGCCAGCAGAGCTTTCCACAGAACGTGCCAGACAATGTGTGTCTAAAAAAAACTAAAATCGCTGTAAGGAAGAGCATAAAGAGCAACAAGCCATCATTCCTTCTTCTAATAATTGATGCAAATTATGTTGTGCAGGAAGCTCAGCTAGTCTGGCATATTTAATAAATTCATCCAATTCCCCAGTGCAGTTTAATGGCCTATCTAGCATAGATTCTCTAATTAATCTTTTGAGACCTCAAAAGACAGCGGAGGTTTTGCACCTTATATGCAGAAGAATGTCATGAAGTCCTGAGAGTCTCTTCCACATACTCTGTTAATCCATTTGGGACTCAGTCAATGAGACTAACATCTTGTTTAGGGGCATAAGTCTACCACTTCCGATTCAGAGATTCAGAACTACACCAATACTGGCTTCATTTCATGGAGAGTTAACTTTTAACCCATTCCTTTTCTTTCCCTGGAATTTTTCACAATAAAGGCATCAGACAAGCCTATAAACTGGTTGCAATGATGGAAAGAATAATAAAATACTGCTCCCCGAGTATTGCAAAAGCTGCTTTTCCTCTTCCCTTCTCATCCTACTTCATCTTTAACCATCACTTTTAGTTCACAGTTATTTTTCGCCGTCCCAAGTTCAGTTTCTGTTACTAGGACTCATAAGCTTACTTCTGAAGGATGGATCTTTTAATGACAAGTTCTTCATCCAAGTCAGCTTCGTTAGCCATGAAGAGCAATCTTTTTCCTGTGTCATCCAGTCCAATGAAGTCGCGCTGTTCCACTGAAGTAGAAAATCAAAGACAATCATTATGTAACTCTGTCTTAATGCAGGCTGGAAAGTCAAACAGGAGCACCACACACCGCCAAAATACGGAACACTAGATTTCACACTAACCCAGCAAATCAATGACTTTGCGAATCCACAATATTTATCACTTCTTTTCAGTCAAAGTAGCTGATGTACATCATGACATTCAAAACACGGGCCCTGCATGCTTTTTGCATCCTTTTTATGAAGATGCCAATTATAGGTCCTGACATGCAACACCCCATCTTGAGCTGTGCTTTCCTTTTCCATCTTTTTTTTTTTAATTAATAAATAAATCACAAACTACTACTTGAATTTACACAACAACAAAACCAAGTCAAGCAGAGAGTTCTTGAAAATCCAACATAAATCACTACATACTAGAATTAAGTGGTCTGGAGAGAATTATGATTTCAGCTAAGACATAACTACTTTGCAACTACTTTTAGATAAATACCGATAGTAACAGAAAACCTAAATGTACACATACGTACATAAGAGTATGGATTTTAAGACTGCTACCACTGATGTTTCTGGGTGGTTTAATGTGGTATAAATATCTACTTATAAAACTGCCAACCAAGAGAATACTTACTAATCATCTATATTACTGTGGCAATTCCTATCTCCTGCAGCCAGTGATTGTGCATCAGCAGTGGCTTTGGTCTACTGAAATGTAAAGTATTTATTTTTTAATAGTTTTCCACAACATCTGAATACAGTGGTGGCAGCTTATTCTACCTTGTGCTTTGCAGTACGAGCTACCATTCTGGCGGCAACCATACACTGATCTTCACAGGAACACGGGCTGTACAAGGATGCCATACTACAGTTCTAACGAAAAATCCTCTTTTCTCCCATTAAATGCTATTATTTGGGGCCAAACTAGCAAATATTCAATCTCCTAAATTCTAAACCTTTAACCACAGTGGAGTAACAGCATTCTCTGTAAGTAGTTAATTCTCTAAGATCTTTTCTCAGCCAAATTAGATTTAACCTTTTTTCCCTACTTCAGCCCCACCCCTTCTTTTACTTTTGCCTGTTCCAGCAGAGTTACCCCTGCAATAATCACTATCAAAATACGGTCAGAGCTACGCAGCTGTTGAAAGTTCTCCTACTGACAGTCTTTGATCCAAGTGACCAGGCATACCCTCTTCAGAAATCCCCCCCATCTCTTCTCACAAATTAATCACACAGCAAAGAAGTCCGAAAATAGGTCCGTATCACTATGACAGATGAAGTACAATCAGGAGAAAGATCACTTGCTATAAAAACTCAGAAAGGTGTGACCAGCAGGAGGAGGGAGGTGATCGTGCCCCTGTACTCGGCACTCGTGAGACCTCACCTTGAGTACTGCGTCCAGTTTTGGTCACCACAGTACAAGAAGGACATCGAGGTGCTGGAGCGGGTGCAGAGAAGGGCAACAAGGCTTGTGAGAGGTCTGGAAAACATGCCCTATGAAGAGCGGCTGAGGGAACTGGGTTTGTTTAGTCTGGAGAAGAGGAGGCTGAGAGGAGACCTTATTGCCCTCTACAACTACCTAAAAGGAGGCTGTAGTGAGGCTGGTGCTGGTCTCTTCTCTCTAATTACTAATGACAGGACAAGGGGAAATGGCCTCAAGTTGCGTCAGGGTCAGTTTAGATTGGATATTCGGGGGAAGTTCTTTACTGAACGAGTGGTGAGGCACTGGAACAGGCTGCCCAGGGAGGTGGTGGAGTCACCAGTTTAAAAAAAAAGTAGATCTAGCACTTGAGGCTGTGGTGTAGTGGTTAGGTGTGCTGGGATGAAGGTTGGACTAGATGATCTTCAGAGGTCCCTTCCAATCCCAAACATTCTGTGATTCTGTGAAATAATTCAGGGAAGTGGTGCCGATTCATGTGTTAATCAATTGTTGCCACCGTCACCTATCTGGGGTCTCCTGATAGCCCAGAAACACAACAGTGACCGATCTCCCACCATTGAGGTACTAACACTCTCTCAAAGTTCAAGTCGTGGCTGTCCATCCTACAGTAACATAACATATCACGCTGCTACAGAAAAGCTCTGTGCAGTGAGGGAAAAAAAAGAAAACTTGATGAGAACAGCACCAGGTATATGACTGCCATCAAACCGGTTTCTCTTACTTGTGTGGATGGGTAAGAAGCAGACAGTGAAACTATGTGAGTTTTTTTTGCAGCAGATGCCAGGTCAGTTTTTTTGCTGTCCATTTGCAATAAACAGCATTACTTTTGTAATTTAGAAAAGACAAAACTCATCACTAAAACCAGTTACCCAGAGATACAAGAATGCTGTTTCGAATCACACTGGTATTACTTAGTGATGAAAAAAAATAAATGGAAAAATGAATACATAATTAGTTTACAAAATCCCTGCAAGGGAAGTATGAGAAAAATGTTAAAGCTGCAGTGATGGTAACTAAAAAATTGTTTAAAGTATAAAAATGGAGTGCAGGATGTGTTTTGCCTCTTCATGACAGATAAATAAGGATTTAATACAGCTATTGCAATTTGGGAACTCCGTCAATTTTAATGACCTCAAGAAATCCTGACATCACAAGAGAATGGAAGTTGAAGAATTCAGTGATGAAGAGAAAAAAAAAATTCAATTAGATTTTCTAAAATGCTTTTTAATCAAACATAATTAATTGACACTTGGGAAAAAGACACCTTTTTTAAAGACTCGGCATCCCCGCCCTTTCAGTTAAAGGGAGAGAATTCACACGATGCAGCCTGCAAGACCACCAAGAGGTCTTCTGGCAAACACAGGGAATACCAGTGATGACACGCCTGCTGCTTTCAAGACAAGAAAAACAAGCAGGAAAGAGTCACCATCCCCATCTTTTCTGCCTTTCTTTATACACAGAAAGGTACAGACACTCTTTTACACTCACTGCCTTGCAGGTCATCTTTAAGCATATGGCTCCATTCTGGGTGTCCGAATTCCTGATGCTCTGTTTATTTGTGCTACTACCATTCTGCTTTTTTTTTTCTTTCTTTTTTATTTTCTATTGCCATGTTTCTTACTGATCAATTAAGAAAGCCAATAATCCAATGAGATTATTGTTCATACCTGATCCCCTAAATATAAAAGCCAATGAACCTCACCCTGTAATTTGCATCTGAATTATAAAAAGCATTTCAGGAAACTGTCAGTGTGAATTTATAGCTGCTTTTCACATAACACTGCAATTCATGCTGATTTAAAAAGTCTTCCTTATATCACAGCTCTTGAGTGTTCAATAATAACCCAAAAGCACCAACTTCGTATCTTATCCTGCGACATATGCAAAATAGAAGTCCTGCTGCTCTGTCTCAAGAAATGAATTAATTTGTAGGCACAGTGAAGCAATAAAGCTGCAAACATATCTAGTGGCTCATCAGGACTAAGGATCCGTTTCCTAACGCTAATGCTTGAACAGTACAGTGCGGGTTCATAGAAACCTACATGTGCCACGGATTTAGAGAAGGAGCTAATAGTACCACACTATGAAAAGCTGCCTAACACATTCCATGTTAATATCTCGTCCTCAGTTGTTTATAAGCTTCAACAAATTTTAACTGTCATCAAAGGTCTTCTGGACCATCAGGTGACACAAGCCATGAGGCTCCACGGCCATGCTGTGATGACTGCTCCAAGCCAGGAGCTTGGTCTGTTTTGGTTTTGCATCCTGTTTTTTACAAGGAAATAAAACTCATAAGATCACATGGGTGAGCGGAAAGAAAAGCATAAAAAGGAGGACTCTGCAAGATGGGCTGGAAGGGAGAGAAAACAGTCTCTGAAAACTGGTGGAAGTTGGGACTGTCTGTGAAAGGACACTGGACCTTAGAGACAGGAATTGGAAGAGAAGAAAAACGTGTCTGTGGGCAGATAAATCAAGCAGGTCAAGATCAGAAGTCAGAAGCCAAACAGGGAATGGAACTGGTAGTAAAAGAAGAGAGTAATATATAAGAAAGAAAAGCTGGACTCTCGACAAGGATCCTTGACGGAGGAGATCAAGCAAAGAGAACAAGAATGGAAGCTGGTAGTGGCAAGAAGTCAGGATGGGAAAAGGGATTGGGATGAGCTAGGATGACGTCGAGAGCAAAGGGGTGCATTCAGTCAAGCAGGAACAAAAGGCAGGAGGGTCTGATGCTTCTTAAAATGTACTGCCCCTCTCCAGAACACGGAGAACACCACAAAATTCCTGTCTCTGCATTCCCCTGCTTTTAGCGAATGACAAAAAGGTCTGCTAGGGTTCATGTCTCATGTGAGGCAGTTCACAGAAAACAATTTATTAGAGCTACCCAGGACAGCTCAAGTAGAGTAGTTTTGAGTGGGAGACGTTAGCATCCAGCCCCATAGAAAAACACTGTGAGTGTCAAAACACTTCCATGTAATGGAAATTTAATGTTTTCAAGTTTGGTCCTTCACAGATGTGAGAAATCATACACAAATTTTAACAAGTCATGTAGGAAGAGTTAGGTCAAGCACATAGACACTAAAAAATGACCGTTTCTTAAAATGTGCAACTTGATGTGTTTACATTTGCAAGGAGTCTTCAGATGATCTTGTTTATCCCTACAGACTCCTCACCCTCAGCCTGTATACTCAGAGCTCATGGACTGGGCCGCTCTATGATGTTTAGTCACAGACCCATTAGTTTCTAACTCCTGAATGCTCAACTCTGTGGCTGTAGCTCTCCTGATAACATTTGTGTGCCATTATCACTTAGATTGCCTTTTCAAAACCAGGAGAGTTTAGAGATGTTTGACAGTCCAAGTTCTAAATGCTTTCAGCCCTACTAACCTTACACTTCACTCCAGAAAAATCTTTTAATGTAGAGTCTCAGCAGCTTTCTTTTAAAAACACATTTCCTCCACTTTCAGACACACACATAGTCCAACTGCTGGTTTGCATTTCACTCTCCTCTCCAACAGATCGAAGCTACACTTTCTTATTCATACGACTGTAATGCCTCTGAGCTTTAATCATGGACCAGGACCCACTAAGCAGGCAATAACGAAACCTCAGCAATTTAAGAGATATCATTAAAAGAAAATGAGAGGTATGATATGGGAACAATGATATGGGGTTTAGTACTTTTAGCATGCAAGTAAAACGGGGATAATAGCCCTGCCCTGCCTTACAGCGGTGTTGTGAGAATAGATACATGAAAGATTACAAGGCACTAACTAAGAGATTATGGTAAGAGGGACAAGATAAGCATCTAACCAAGTCCTTGAAATCAGTGGGAGTTTTGCCTAGCAAAAGGCTCCTGGATGTGATCTCGGAAGAATACTTCAGTACACACACCGTGAGAGGGGAGAATTTCTACAGGTATTTGTTACTCCCCTAAAGGTGGTCCCTCAGTCAATGGTAAAATTCCCAGCTATAACCTGGCTGATGTTTAGTGCTCTTGAAAAGCCTAATGGTCTTAATGTTCATATGTAACAAAAATTTAGGGTTTGATCCAAAACTCACTGAAGTCACCTGGAGCTTTTCCCTTAACTCTTGTGAGCTTTGGATCAGAGCCCGCAAGATTACGCGAGGCTAATACTTAATTCTGAGCTGGAAAAAACCAAGTCACACCCCCACTAGGGAATCTGAAGAAAAATAGGGTATCTGTGCCTTTTTCACTTCTTTCACTCTGGGACTGACAGCTGAACATATCATACACACCAGTGGTTTCTCTATCATTTATTAATAAATAAATTTATTCCTATCTACATACCTGGCTTTTTTTTCCCTTTCTGTCCCGGTACTGCTTCTGTGGGTTCATGAGTTTTCTTCATCAACATGGAGAGAGTAGCATCGTGTGTCCGAAAGAGATCCACAACTTTATATAAATCAACATCTGTGATCAGATCGCAGCTCAACACCAAGACATCAGTCTGTCAAAGAAGAAGAAAAACCCAAACCCTTCAGAGATACAAATGTATTAGCATTTGACGACTCAACTACAAAGAGACCCATAACTTTTTTTTTTCCCCTCCAAAAAAACACAGGGTCTGCTATAGTCCACCAAAAATACTAGTTTTTATCAGTTCACTTTTCTTAAGTCCTGCTGTTACTGAGTTATTTGGTTAATCCTTGCCCAGCTCTGGACCGTAAAGAACACGTGACCATCTAAACTGCTGTCATCTGGTCCTGAGGGAAGGATCCAGAAGCCACGGCTTTCAAAACCACCACAAAATTCTGCTGTATTTAAAACCACTACTTTTAGTTACATAATGATGTAGAAAAGAAATCTTTCTGAATAAATCTTTTTTAGCTGACTTCGCATCTGGCTACAAACCACTGGAAAAGATATTTAAACTATGTTATTTTATCAGGGCAAAGAAAAGCAAAGACTATCTAGGATGTGATTTACTCAGTAATTGCACTGCGATGGTGGGCTTGGTTTAGAAATATATTTCATAAAACCAGCAATACTCCATGTAAAAAAAAAAAAAATGAGGAAGTTAGGTCCTGTTTAATAACAGGCTTGTATTTAATTTTGATCTCAAAGGATTCCAAAGTGCCTTACAAAGAGAACTGCTGCATATATCACAGAAACATTGTCACATACTGAGTGAGACATAACGGCTTCATTAACTACGTACACTATCAATATACTCTAGCTAAAAATTCTTAGTTAGAAACAATTTTCTGTATTTCACATGGGTTGTGGAATATACTGCCAAAAATCTACTAGTGTGGCAATTACATCCATTTGAACTGATCCTAACATAATATTTGTGCAGCACAGCCTACAGAAAAGCAGCAAGTTTCCACTTTTTGTTAATGATCAACCTTCTAAACAAGTCTCAAGAAGACAGTGTTTTATTCTTGACATTTACCATTTTCATTTTCTGTGCTACCATTCAGATGGTAAACCTCCCTGCAGAGCTCGACAGGCTTCCTAGTTCTGTCTTTTAAAAAAGCCATTATTTAATAAGAAGGGCACTTCGTAAAACCCGAGTTAACGCATGGAGGATCAGTAATTCTGTTTTCACTTTTGAAACTTATCTTAGTGCAAAGCAAACTAGTTCAGCATTGACCTTTTATTACAGCAAGGTTTACTACAGAAATGTTTGCTTTACAGGCTTTATCTAACACTAGGAAATTCCACATCGTAGGTGAGACTGAAGCCTGGTATTTACATTATTTGACAGGTTCTCCCGCAAATGCCAGGCAGTTTCACGTGTTTACCAATAAGTCATTGGAATTCATCACGTCACAAACGGTTAGAGCCGCTGATTTGGCACGCTGGGCAAAAGGTCAAGCTCTTCAATTCACATTTGATTTCTCCCTACTTTACTGAGAAACACCTGGCTGCTTTACAGTTAGGAACAACGTGCAGGGTGCAAATTTTTCACATCGAAAACCTGCCTTGCATTGCCCCTTTCCACGTTATTTTCAAACCGTGTATTTTATATTACAGTTTTGCCCAGAAGAAGTGCTTTAATTATCACTTCTCTAAAACAAACAACATGCACCCATTGGAAAAAAAAACCCAAACCACTAAAGCAAGCTGCTCAGCACTCTGGAGCAGCCCTGCTCCAACATTCCAGCGTGTACAAAGCAAGTAAAAAAAAAAGTCAACTTGGGGTGGAAATAAAACTCCCACTTTGTAACTGTAAATAGTGAAGAAACACATATTAAATATCCTTGAAAATGCTGCAAAATTTTCAGATATTCTGTTTTTACAAGAGCACAAGCGAGTTATAATATCTGCAGAAAAGGCCAAAAAGGTATCAAAGACCCATACTTTTCAAACTCAGTATGTGGAAGGAAGAGACTGCTGGCTTCAAATCTAAATGTGTTCACTCCAGTGGTGAAAATAAGAAATAATAATAAAAAGAGAGAGACAGGCACACCGATGGACTTATCCAAAAGATTTGTGAAAATAAGAAAAAATAATAAAAAGAGAGAGACAGACACACCGATGGACTTATCCAACAGACTTGTGAAAATAAGAAATAATAATAAAAAGAGAGAGACAGACACACCGATGGACTTATCCAAAAGACTTGTGAAACAGACCTCGTAATTATTTCATGTTTTACAAAATGCTTTAATTTGCGACTATAGCAAAAAAACCCGGCGAGCATTTCATAGTTGGGAACAGGCTCGTGGGTTTTTTCTCCTCACTATAGGACAAGCTTTTTGCAAGAACTGAATGCAAGACCCCTGAGGAGCCTACGGGAACAGAACCACCAAATGTCTGGTTGCCATCTGTTCTACCCATTTACTCTCCCAATATGTAAATAAACGTCAGCGAGCGCGGGGACCAGTGAAACACACGGTTGCTCTGTAAAGTCCACATTTCAGCCTCTCCTCCTGATGAGCAGAGCAGCAGCCTCAGAAGCACGCTGAGAATACACCATGAAAGGCTCTTTTGGGACTTGACAGCCTCCCCTTTGAAACACCACCCCCCTCATAAATAAAGCCCTCACTGTCTAATGGATGCACGGGTTTTTTTTTTTTCCAGTGTACAACTCCTGAACGAATAAACTAATGGCTGAATGAAAAAATAAACGATCCTAGAACCCTAGCAGAAGTGTGTGTTTTTCTTTACGTTTTTAGGGTGGGTGTAGAAGAAAGAAAATAAATGGTAGAGTTTGTGGGTTTTTTACATATA
>NW_009718872.1:0-19532 GCF_000703405.1 Apaloderma vittatum | reverse complement strand
CTACTGTAGGTGATCTTGCTCTGACAGGGGGTTTAGACTAGATCTTTCGAGGTCCCTTCCAACCACTAAATTCTGTGACTGTGTGATTCTGTGGTTCTCTCTCCACAGGTCCACAGGTTCTACCAGGAGTCTGCTCCAGTGTGTGCTTCCCACAGGGTCACACACTCATTTGGGCACATCTACCTGCTCTGGCGTGGTGTCCTCTGTGGGCTGCAAGTGGATATGTGCTGTACCATGCAACTCCATGGACTGCAGGAGGACAGCCTGCCTCATCATGGTCTTCACCACAATCCAGGACAATCTCTGTTCCAGAGCCTGGAGCACTTCCTCCTACTCTTTCTTCACTGACTTTGGTGTCTGCAGAGTTGTTTCTCTCTTATATTCTCACTCATCTCCTCCAGTTGCTGTCGTGCAGCATTTTTTTTCCCTTCTTAAATACATTATCCCAGAGGCATTACCACCATCACTGATGGGTGTGGCTTTGGCCAGTGGTGGGTCTGTTTGGAGCCAGCTGGCATCGGCTCTGTTGGATATGGTGGGCAGCTTCTGGCATCTTGTCCCCAGCAGCCCACCCAGTACCAAAACCTTGCCACATGAACGTTGCACCATGTCAGAGGGGAAACTAAGTTCACTTAGTATGCTTTTTTCTTGACAAAATTGTGCTGGCCATTTCTTAGCACATTATTATCTTCCAAGTGTTCATAGGCCATTGTGTAATTTGTTACAGTAGCTTTCCACATTCAGCTGAATTCCTTGGATTTATTCCTTTTCTCTTCAGTCTCCTTAAAGACAGAGAGAACACTCATCCTCCGTAAGTCCTCAGGGCTCAACTCACTGTGGTCAACTTTTAAAGGTCCTCTCTTTTAAGGATTTTTCTAGCAAAATCAAGTAAACAGGAACACACTTGGTGACACACTTGTTGGTTCCAGCTGCAGACCTCTGTGTTCCTCTTTCTTCCTAAGGTTTTTATTTGGTCAATGTTTATGAGTTCTCTCTCCCATCTTGATGATGCCACATTTGAATTCTGCAGAACCAGGAGGTTTTGGCACACTTTTGACTGACTTTTGATAACACAGCTCCTGCTTTAACAATCTGCCTTTTGTCATAACCATGCAGTTAGCAACAAAAAGTCTCTGTTAAATGTTCAGTGCCAGGCACAATCGCAGCAATCAGGGCTGGTAGACTGAGGAGACCATGCAGCATATGATGTAGAAAGAAGCCAGAGAAAAAAAAAAAAAAACAGAAAAAAAATAAGGACTTGTTGTCTGGATTTTGTATAAATACAAAGTCTTTCAAAGTGCAGGATTTTCCTTTGGTTAGAGAAATCAGAAATCTAATTAGGGTGAATGTTCTACATAGTAAAATAAAAATTGAAAATCACAAATAACTTTTGTTTTACTCTCCATAAATATGTTTGTTTCAAAAAAAAATCAGCAATTTCCTAGAACAATTCAGTGTAAAAAGAATCAACTGTAACAAACTTACTGGTTAGAATTAACTTTTGATAATTTGCAGCAACCTTTGTAACTATAGTGACATTTCTCCCTACAGCACTGTTGCTTTACAAAGCAAAATAAAACTACACTGCAGCCCAGATTCATGTGCTATCCTTCGTAAGTGTTTTCCTTAGAAAAGTTTCATAAAGACCATATAATATTCATGAAAACCATATAATGAAAATTCATTTATTGTCTTGTTTGTTTGTTCGTTTGGGATTTTTATTAGGGAGGGATGGGGACATTTGGTATGTATCGCTTTCTCAATCCAGAAAATAACCATCATAGGTTCTCCAAAAGATATCATAAAAAAAGTGAAAAAAATGTTCAGGGATTGAGTTGATCTGAAGAAGCCTTTTAAGGTTGCAGCATGCCTAATATGTGGTAATGATAACTTGCAAGTAACAGAAAATAAAATCCTTGAATCAAAGCTGAAGTAAAGAGAAAAGTCTTCACATTTAAATTCTTAAAAACAGAGTGCCAGTGAAGTGTGGTATCACTCGTTTCAGAGGAATTAGCAGTGTAAATAGTGCCCATTTTGTGTTTGTATCACTGAACTATGCAACCAAGGAAGGGTTCAGCAACCGATGGGCACCTATACTGTCCAATAAAAAACAAAATCCCCTTTAGGATGGTATTATTCCTTAATCAAGTCTTGTTTAAACTTATTCTCTTCCCAAATGGATAAGATTTGGGTGACCTTTCCAGGGCATCCTATTAAAGTGTGTTTTGTTTGTTGAGCACTTTGAAACAGCTTGGACCAAAATGCTCAAGAAAATGTTTCTGGACCAGTTCCATTACCCTCCCACTCACTGAAGCCCACAGGCCTAAATGGGTGTAACAAAAAGAAGAATTTGGCTGTTGACCTGCAACTGCAGTGACTCATACTGGAAACAAAACAGTTTCCCTGTTAGACACTGTAGCAGAGGGCTGCTCCTAACTTCCCTGCTACCAGACAGCATGCTGGAAGCTTCAGGGAAAGGGACTTTCCTAGTGAATTCACAGAATTGCCAAATCACAGATAATGGTGGAGGATGGAAGGGGTCCCTAGAGGGCATCTGGTCCAAGCAGAGCCAGTTGCCCAGGACCATATCTAGGTGTTTTTTTGATATCTCTAAGGAAGGGGTCTCTACCACCTCCTTGGGCAACCTAGGCCAGTGCTCAGTCACCTTCACAGCATAAAAGTGTTTACTGACATTCAGTAGCATTCTCCTGTCTTTCAGTTTGTGCCTGTTGCCTCTGGTCCAGCCAGATCTACCTCGGAGCTGAAGGGATGTTGAGAAATTTACTGTCAGGGAGACAAGAAAGGTTGTTCTGCATTGCCAGCTGACTTCTCTTCCATGCCCAATATTCAGACCTCGTACTTCTGGATTTTCCCTGTGGCAGAGTCCTTGCTTATGGGGCTGAGCAGTGTGTGGGAGTTCTGGTCACAGGGTCTCCAGCCCCATCAAGCTGGCTTGCTGATTGTTCAGATCCTCATCTGTGCAGGTGCTCTCCACAATGCAGATATAGGCAGAAAAATCCCCACCTGGGCACTTGTGCCAGGGTCCCTCTGTGGGTTTGCACCTCTGAGCCTGCTCATCCCATGCAGGGACCATATGGTCCAGCAGATGAGATCTTCTGCTATGGGCAGGGAGAAAGGGAAGGGATGTCTAAGGTGAATTTTATCAATATATTTGCCTGCCCAGAGTTTTATACCATTCTCATCTCTGCATTTCTTTTCCAGATTCTCTCACCCAGGATGTATGGAAGCACAGGCTTTTTTCCTTTCACGGGAGCAGAGAATACTGTATCGCCCTGTGCATTTTATTTTAGAATATGAGGGTTACATTACATATGAGGATTGCCTGATCCACCACATCAGCCATCCAAACTGGGCAACCATTACCAGAGGGTTTTCTTTTTTTGCTCAACTAGGGAGCTAAATGCTCTCTCTGCCTGGAAAAAAATACCAAGAAATATTGTTTCAGAGAAAATGCTTTGGAAGCATCATCTCAAGTGGGGATTAGACTTGTTTTAACAAGGATAATCTGGAACTGGAAAGCTGCACACACATCCACGAGTGGCTGGTGACATGTGGAAGTGTAAAGGTGAGACTGACTCATAAAAGTGCACTCGGGGCCATTTTACATCAGTAATTCACAATGTATCTGATCCAAAACAAAGCAGGATTTGCTTGCCTTCGGGGATCACTGTGTACATACAGAGGAAACAAAGGGCTTACATCTTTCAACACAAAATATTTCAGTATAAATAGCTCACAGGAACGCAGCTAATCTCTAAGGCCTTCTGTCAGCCAGATGCAGAAGAGGGAGGAAAGGAAGAGCTTTGGGCGAAGCACAACTTCAACATGCAGGGTGGGCTTTTTTTTCAGCCTAAAGACCCCATGATTGCTCTTCAATTTCTGCATTTAAAATCCATCGGGGTGATTACTTGAAGCAGGACAGCCTCCTTCAAAATCCAGGCACTGCATCTTCTCTGTCCCTGAGAGAGAGGATTGGAAGGTAGGCTCTGCACAGTTTTATCTCCCACCTGTCTTCTGTGGCCATGTCCACCCTGCTAAATAAAATCTATCCAGGGAAGAAACTGAGGCAACCAGCTTGTCCATCTGTTGTCAGCCACAGAATGTTGTCAGAGAGGAATGAAAGGAAAAATGTTATCTAAACATCAATCAAGGGCAGGCGGGTAGTGTGGGCTTTGTGTGTACACTTCTTTCAGGTGCAAACTTGTAAGAGCAGCCTAAAATTTCCATTCAGACATAAATTCAAAATTATGGGAAGCATCTAAATACAAATCTGGAAGTTAACCTCACAAAGGTTTTCTGTATGTGCTAGATTAACAAGGTCTAGAGATCTGGTGTTGGCTCCTCAGGTTACTCAAGGTAGGTGACAATGAAACCTCGGATTTCCAAATGTTTGTGAGAAAATTAATGGAAAGCAGGGTCAGATTTTCAAAGGCACAGGGGAGAAGATGGAATATACTAGATTTATTGTTTTTTAATGTCTTATTTGCTAGATACACATGGAGAACACATGTTTTTCTCATCTTTTCTTCAAGGCAGCTTAATTGGCAACATGTTAGACTGGGAAGGAAAAGCCACTGACAGAGGGTTTAAAGATAGCCTTTCCCATGAATTTCTTAGCTGGTGGTGGAGCTACTGAGTAGGTAAGTAGTGCAATGTCATGGAGGCCTCAGCATTTGTTAGTGTAAAGAGAAGTTGGGGGACACCACTGGTGATCAGGTAGATCACTGGTCTCAGTGATTTCCTACCACCGGGACTATTTCTTGCAACCCAAGGGAGCCAAGCCTGTTTGTGAGATGGGCACCAAATGGAAGGAGATTTTCTTGTTCAGCTCCTGTAACAATCCAGTGGTGTGACTGATATGGTGATGGTTGCAAGCAAGCCAGATTTCTCAGGAGAGTTATGAAATTGTGGAAGATGTTTTCTGCCAGCTTAGTTTGTCTCTTTTTGATATGCACACACCCTGCTGCTACAAAAAAAGGATAAGGGGCAAGTTCAGCCACACTAGGAAGAGGCTGACCTTCTTTCTGCTGGGCTCTCTGAGAAGGAGCCAGTCCTCCCTGACAATGCTTAACTGTTGGGAGAGTGGTAGGCAGGGGTGCCTACATGTAAGGAAAGGCCAGGAATGGCTCATTAACCTGTTTAATATTTCAGCTGCACAAGGACAAAAAATGCACAACAGAAACATTGTGGAAATCATCCACTGAGCTGTGCTCTGCTTTTGGTTGAATCTCAGTGTTTTCCCCATCAAAAACATGATGTTCCATGGTAGGATTCCATGTTCAACTCCAGTGTTAAGCACAAGGCAGTAAAAGCACATTTCATCATGCAGTGAGAGGTGACCCTGTAACAAAATGAACTGTTCTCAGAGGACCTGTGGCCAGACGTTGGCCAGACCTCTGGAATGTCCAGTCCTAGGCTTTACATACAGAATCCTCACAATGAAATCCAGAGATAAGATCCTCTAAACAATGTGTAAACGTGATCTAAACATGCAGAACAAGGATTGTGTACCCAAAAGGAAACATGAGGCAGATGGGTTTGCTGTGCTGCTGTCCTACTCTGGCTTTATATGCCTGCACTAGGAGAGAAATAGAGTTATCCCTATCTGCTGGGGATGAAGAGCCTTCTCCTGAGAGCCAGATGACTGCTTTGTATGGGCTGTCCTGGACCCAGGCATCTTCTGCTCTTGGCTATACCATGACACAGCTTCAAGAGTAGTACTGGAGCCGTGATCCATTTAAAAGGGTCTATCACTTATTTTAGAGTACTTTCCAGGCAGGTGAGGAATGTACTATACAAAAGGTGTTCCCATTTTTCAGTGTTGCTGATGCAGGCAAGAATTGTGCAGAAGAGTTCCAAAAGTGTAAAGACAATTTCTGCCTGTGTATCCTATCTTTCTTTACACTTTGTTCCAAGCTGAAATTGAGATGTACCTCTACCTACCTATTATCTAAATCCCAGGAATATCTCTCCTCTTGCTGTGGCAATTATCAGGGTTCACAGTTTACAGCTTTTTGCACTAGGCTCTATGCAGCTACAGTGGCTGAGCAAAGTGAGGGAATATAAGGTCTCTAGGCTTTGGCTGGTGGTTTTATCACTTTCTGAGATCTTCTTGCTGGACCAATGGCATCCTGGGATGTATTAGAAGGGGAGTAGCTAGTAGGTTGAGAGAGGTCCTCCTGTCCCTCTACTGTGCCCTGCTGAGGCCACATCTGGAATATTGTGTCCAGTTCTGAGCCTCTCAGCTCAAGAGAGACAGGGAACTGCTGGAGAGAGTCCAGCGCAGAGCCACAGAGATGATGAAGGGAGTGGAACATCTTCCTTATGAGGAAAGGCTGAAGGAGCTAGGTCTCTTTAGCTTGGAGAAGAGGAGGCTGAACGGTGACCTCATTAATGTTTATAAATATGTCAAGGGTGAGTGTCAGAAGGACGCAGCCAGGCTCTTCTCAGTGGTTTCCAATGACAGGACAAGGAGCAATGGATGCAAGCTGGAACATGAGAGATTCCACAAAAACATTAGGAAAAACTTTTTCACTGTGAGGGTGACAGAGCCCTGGCACAGGCTGCCCAGGGGGGTTCTTGAGTTTCCCTCTCCCTGCCTGGACACATTCCTGTGTGACCTACTGTAGGTGATCCTGCTCTGGCAGGGGGGCTGGACTAGATGATCTTTCAAGGTCCCTTCCAACTCCTAACACTCTGTGATTCTGTGACTTTGCTGTCCACATTTTCCTTCCCCTGCTGTCCTATCTGACAATGAGTGTCAACCATCCTGCAGTCAGGTCAAATTATGGCAGCACTCTTCAGTTAGCTGCTGATGAAAATCAGCTCAGATGAACAAGCTGGACAATCAAATTAATCCAGATGGTTTTCCATAAGGAAAGCAAACAGATCAGCATTGACAAGTAGCTGGAAGGGGTAACTTCTGATGCAGGCGCATCCTAGAAGGATGTCTAACTAGGTGTCTTTTTGGGTCCTTATCACATTTCCGTTGTATACAAGGCAGGGATTCCAGGAGAACCAAAACCCAAAACAGATCCTTTCCTGCCTATGCTTTCATTATCCAAACACACTTCACAAAGAGATCTGTTTCGGTTGAGATCTCCCCTATACATCATGTGTCCAGGGTAAGAACCTCTTTCAGAGAGCTTTGCTCTGCATATTGGTCATGATTGTCTGCTAGCTCCTCTCATGCCATTACCCTCCCTTAAGAAACTGATCCCTAAACATTCCAGCTCCTGGTCAGTTGACAGAGCAGTTCTTTTCAGTTCCCATTTAAATATGCACATATGTTCTTCTCCTTAGAGTCTGCACAAAGCCCCGCATTGTGCACTAAACCGGGTACTAAAACTAGCACAGTTGGCTTAAACTTGCCTTTTTCAAAGATTTTCCCCTCCTCTTTTGAACAAAACAAAGCCTTTTGTATCCTTGTGGCCAAAATAATTCAAGAAGGGGAACCACAAAGCACAAAATCCCTCAGCTCCTCTCCCATTGCAGTTTGGGAAATTTGCATTTCCCAGCGCAGTGTGAACACAAGGGACCATCCCATGGCACTGTCCCGTACAATTTGCTTTTCTGAGTATTTCTGAAGGGAATATCTGAGAGCAGAGATGAATGTTGATGCTATTTTCTCTGCCAGTCTCCAGAGCTGGTAGCACTGTGGGTTTCCTTCCCCTTCCTGTGATAAAAGATCCCTATAACATCAGCATTGTATTTGGTTTACCCTCTGAACCTCCAACATCATCATGATTTTCATAGTAACTTTTGTCAATGAACAAGGTGAATATACCTATATTGGAAATGCATCTTTTTAATTCCAGATGTGAATGATTGCTTTCCTCTGGAAATAAAACAACAGAGGTTTGAGAGAGAAGGGGCAGGATAGAAGGAGTAAAATGTGTTAAAATAAGGCTCAGGGAAAAGATCAAAGAGGCAGAGCTGGGTAAGATTGTACCAAACACAGACACAAACAAATGCATGTAGTAGCAGTGTTTTGCTTCCTGAATCAGCCTGACTGCAGAACTTGTTCAGTGATTGGTGCTTGTGCAATAGCAGGCGAGCACAGAGGTTGTAAATAACGCATCCCCTATCAGCACTACCCCAGTGTCAGCGGCAACGTGCACCCTGTCTTGGGAGAGCCCAAGAAGAGCAGTGGCAATCAGTGCAGGTTGAACATGACCATATAAGGAAAGCTCTTACTGTGACAGTAAGAAAGCACGTGAAGTTTCAGCTGTGCTGATTTAGTTTCCTAATGCTTTGTCTTGAAGCCAGCCCTTCCAGCCTGCCTTGGGTCCTGATCAAACCAAAAGTCTCCCTTTGCGTTGGAGACTTTCAGCACAGAAAACCCCTAGCAGAGAGCCTTCTGCTCCACTGTGGCATGAGAAGGCATGCTCCACCAGTCATGGTGGTCCTTACTGGAGGTATATAAAAGACAACAGCATGGTCATGGGTAGTTATCATGATGGAAGCAAGCAAAGATACAAACCGTGGCATGGACGGTTCAAGGAATTAAAAACATTATCTTTATTTGGGTCCTGGCAAGAGTTAGTTCTACAAAATGTCGTGTAAATTCTATCCCTATGCTCCGTGTGTGAATCTTCTAACTGTGGTGTTGCACGATGAGGTATGGGGGGAACTAACCAACTAGTTGCCTAAGGACAAGTTATATGGAGGTTAAGGTAAGGCAGAGCCTAAGGATTTGATTTTGCTGGACGTATGAAGCTGAGCTGTGCACTGGGCTGTGGTGTGCTGGGAGGCAGCACCAGGCGTTGGGGAGATGGGTGTCAGGCAGGAGCCAGAGCAGACCCTAAAGGGTGGACCAGCTGAAATGATGGTCTGAGCTAAAGCTCTCCCCTTCACATGGGCAGTAGTTGGGTTTGGTGATGAGCTCCTGGAAGTGCCCCCAGTGCAGGAGTTCTTCAGCCTTCAAGCACGGTTAATGACTGCCTGATAAATTTGGGACAAAGTTACCTTTGTCTGCAGAAGGTGGTGTTAGCTATTCTGAGTTGTTAATGAGTCTGGAAAAAGTCTAATTTACTGGCAAGGCTCCAGTTGTCGTCACTACAAATTGTTGTACCCAGTTGTATAGTTAAACATAAGTTACAGTTGTCTGCTTATTTTTCAATCTGTTCTGTATTTGGCCTATAAACAGACGTATTGTAACCGAAAGCCTAGTTTTCCCCATTTATCTCTTGAAGTCATATTCCATAACTTGAAGAAAAAATCCTCACTCTAACACAATGACTAAAATACTCATTTCATTAGCATGCCTGTACATTTCTCAGGTGGGAAAATAGGTTAGTCACCTGTTGTACCGTTAGATAATCTTGGGCAGAAGATTATAAAGGAACTAGTCCAGTCTGAACGAATATGCATGGTAACCGGAAACACTATAGCTGTATAAAACTATAGCCTTATAATTTACCCTAATTAGCCAGTGACAAACCCTCTGGTCCTTTGATTAGATTACTTTTTGCATCTGAGCTTTCATTCAGTTTGTGCTGGGTGCAGTGTAGACATTCATTTTCGGTGAATCAGTGGTAGAACCATAAGTCATCCAAGAAGTGTGACTCACAGTCCCATGATTTTTAGTAACAGACATAGTGGATGGTTTTAAATACATAATAACATCACTGAAATCATCATTCTGGAAAAAAAGCAGATCAATTCCTTTAAGACACTCCACACATCAATCAGCACAATGCAGAGATGAGTCTAATTCACCGGACAGCACACCAGCTTGTTATCTGAATCACTTTGATTGGCAGGTCAGCTATAAAGATCTTTAAATCAATTAAACAATTTCACTCTAGGTTCTTTGCTTGAAATAGCTTTAAAGAACAAGGTACAATTCCTGCTAGATGATCCTGGGAGAAAGTAAACACTCTGTGAATGATTAGCTAACTTGACCTCAGCTTTCAAGCGTAACAATGTCTTTTATATGGAAAGTTGGTAAGCACCAATGAAAACTGATGTGTGACTGCAATTAACGTTGCTGATTACTGTCACTGTTTTGCCACCCACATTTTCTAAGAGTCCACTAGAAAAATGTTCTCTTTTCAAAGCTCATTTAGCAATGCTATCACATGAGGAGTACAGGTCATGGCTTTCATAGTGGTCCAGCACACTAAAATTTCAGGCTCTGCAGTATTTTGTGCACAGGCCTGGTTTTTTTCCACTTGAACAGCAATGCACCAGATTTAGTTACTCATGGTTTACTTCAGTGTTAGCCACAAACTGGTTTATAGCATGAAATATTGCCTGCAGTTGCCAAGGATGAACCTACGTGAAGACACTCTGCTAGGTGAAAAAGCCAGGTAAGGAAGAAAGGCAGGTTTGGTGGCAACCCAAACCCAATGCTGATGTGACGTAGGACTGGTCAGTGTCCTCTAAGATAGAACTTCCCGGAAGGACCCTGGAGCAGTGGGACTCTAGTGTGGGAAGACAAAGAGTGTACAGGGAGAAAAATAAGGTAAGTGTGAGCTGAGCAAGAGTGGAAATTCAGGAAAGACTTTAGAAAGGTCAACGAACGAGTTGGAGCATGAGCTCTGAGCACAGTGACAGAAGGATGGTGAAAAAGAAGGAAACCTTTGGACATTGTCCACTGGCATTATTTGAGGATGTGTATTCCTCTGTGTGCCTGGCAACGCAGTGCTGGAGATATTTACACTTGCAGGAATCTGGGCAGCTGAAAGCAGTGAGCAACACAGGGATATGTTTTCTGTGCTGGCAGAGGCGAGGTTGATACTTCGACTTTGGAAAGGCTGAGAGGAACTGGACTCATGGAGAGAGATTTCAGAACCAATGGAAATGTGTCACACATATAATACTTAGACCAAATAAATGCTCAAAATATTTAGTCTTGTGGAAACAGCATGACTGCTACGTAAGCAAAGAGACAAATAATAAGGTCTCGTGGGCAGATGGAGTTTGTTCAGTGTTTGTGTGTAAGATAGACACAGATAAACTAGACATGAAGGCAGGAGCTTGTAAGATATGCCTGTCTTAAGGAGCTGCTTCTAGGGTGACTGTGAGTACAAGGAACTTCAATCCATGCAGAGGTCTCGTGAGCATCTGGCCATCACCCTGTCTACAGGACTGTCATCAGAGCCTGTGCCTCAGCAAAGTCAGCATGTCTGAAGGCGTGTTAAGCCTTCCTCTCCTTGCTTGCATGAGTTTAAAGACCCCAGTGAAGATAATTTCTAACTCCTGCTGTGGAAATGCTTCTGCATTTACACACTGAATGGCTGCAGATCATCCCCGTTGAAAGCACCTGACATACTCAGAGAAACAGCCAGATTCAGATGGAACACACACGGCGGAGACCATGACTCACAGGAGCTGGCCTGGGAAGGTCCAAACATACAAAAGTCAAATACCAAAAGGTAGGAGGTAGAGTCTTTACTAGAAGAAAGGAAATGCTTAATGACACACTCCAGAAGGTTTTTCTCAGTGATATGAAGATCTACATAGACTGAAAACAGTCAATGGTTTTCCCCCCTCTTTTTTACAAATGAAAAGAGAGTCTGAAACTCTCCCATGTGAAAGACAAGATTGAAAAGAAAGGTGATAGTTTAGCATCACAGAGCTAAGAAATAAGAGGTCCTCAGAAAGGTATGTGAACTAAAAATCTATCATGCTGCAAACGCTACTTTTACTGAGACAAAAACAACTAGACAATTCGCATCTTGAGCGGTTGCCAGCAATACCTGTAGCAAAAGTAATAAATCAATGGTTCACCTTTAATCACTCAGGAAGACCAGACACAGCTGCTCTTTGCCATATACAGGCTCTGACAATGCCAGTGAAGGAATATTAAGTCACATTCTTCACAATCAAAAAGATGACAACAAGACATCTTTTTGTGTAATGTTGTTTCGCTGTTTCCAAACATTTAACAAAGAATTATTAGTTAAAGGGAGGTGCAGCTGTTTGGTCCAGTTGATGTTTTGGAGAGAGCAGACCCCAGGTCTTTCCCCAGACCTGCCATCTCCTTTTTCTGTCTTTTCTTGGCAAGCAATTCAGTCTTTATGGATTTCAGCTTGTGTGTCTGTAAACAGAGATAACACCTGCACACTAATATATTAAACAAACTCAGCTTTTCCTTCCATTCACAAGCTGTCCATGTGCAGCCTGATTCTGTATGTGAATCATCACTGGGCAATACATTTCTTTATATGTGCTAGTTACGAGCACGGTATTTGTTATCTAAAACTGAAGCACTGTTTTGACTCACTAGTCTAATTTTTTCTGTACCTACAGAACATAAAACTAACCTCTCCTGCGCACACTGAGGGGGGAAGAAGAGATATTTTTAATTGAAAAGGAGAATGTGATTAACATGGAGTAAACCAAATCCTTTAACTGACATACTATTTAAAAATTTGTCACCGACATGTTTGCAATGGGCTACCATAGCTGAATGAGAAAAATGTTAGTTTGTGACTCCAGGGCTACAGAGTGGTTCACCACTACCTCACTCTATTCGCAGTTGAGTCCTAATGTCACTTAGCATATGACAGGCAGAAAGAAAATCATAAATGCTCTGTAATCATTTTGAAGAATAATGATTAAAATCACAACAGAGAACTAAATCCTGCCACCTTCTGCACAGCAGTGGAAGAACGAGCAGGGGCAAATAGACACCCTTCCTCGCTCCACACCAGCTGGAGACTTGCCAGATCTGGTGCTTAACACAGTGGTAAGCAAAACATCAGTTAAATAGGACATGGGCACAATTTGTACACAATGACCTGGAGAGGTCAAGCTCCAGCGCTATGCTGAAGTTGAATTGCTGTGGTGCATCCTACAGGCAGTTTCCCATTGTCACCTCACTAAGCCAAAAAAGAGCAAGCTCTGCCTACACTTTTCTGCCTATTTCTGTGTTTGCATTTTATAGTGCTAGTCAAACTGAAGGGCAATTCATGCTGTGGCCTTGGGAGTTGTGGGAGTTGCAACTAGCAGACAACAGAGGCTGCAATTTTTTTGTATCTCTGTGTTAATAAATCAAATCAATTGTATTCCTTCCACAGAGAAGGGAAGTTTTCATCACAGCATATTGCAATCTCTCACATTGTGCCAGATTTGATCTTCAATGAAGCTGACTTAAAAAAACTGGTACTTAAACCAGAGTTCTAGCCATCTCGGCACTGCACCTGTTCTGTTTTACTGTACTCATACGAAATGCATCTTCAGGCTCCTGTCGATGCTGCTTAGGCTGTAGGGTCAAGGAAGATTATTTTTCCCCTCCACTCTGCCCTGGTGAAGCTGTGTCTGATGTGCTGTGTCCAGTTCTGGTCTCTCCAGTTCAAGAAAGACAAGAAACTGCTAGAGAGAGTACTGAAAAGGCCTATGAAGGTGATTAGGGGCTTAGAACATCTCTCTTCTGAAGAAAGGCTGAGCGACTTGGGGCTTTTTTGTGTGGAGAAGACTGAGGGGAGATCTTATCAATGCTTATAAATACTTAAAGGGTGGATGTCAGGGAGATGGGGCCAGTCTTTTCTCGGTGGTGCACAGTAACAAGACAGGAGGTAATGGGCACAAATTTGAACATAGGAAGCTCCATTTAAACACAAGGAGAAACTTCTTTACTTTGCCGGTGGCAGAGCACTGGAACAGGCTGTCGAGAGAGGTGGTAGAGTCTCTGGAGACATTCCAAACCTGCCTGGAGGCCACCCTGTGCAACCTGCTCTGGCATGGGAGTTGGACTAGATGATCTCCAGAGTTCCCTTCCAACGCCTAACATTCTGTGGTTCTGTGAAATTATGTGGTAAACTCAAAGACACATCCACAAAGCAGCCACTAAATAACTTTGATACTGAGGAGCCCAGAATTTCCATGAAATTCCCTCAAACCTATGGCCCGCGGCACTGAGAGTGTCTACAGCAGGCAGCAAACACCGAAGCTAACACAGCACACTGCTCCTACACCAACACCTCTGAGCCCCCCGCTGTGACAGCCACAGCCATGGGCCCTCAGCACCAAACTGGATACACACAGCGTCCCAGTGCCGGGGTGCATGCAGACCAATGAGCATCACGGCTCCCAAGAGGACTCTGCTGTCACCAAGAGGAGAGGGGACAATCACTGGAGGATACATGGAAGCTGGGATGGGATCAGGGGAAATGAAGAATGGGAGAAAAACAGTCTCTTCCCTCCACTTGGGGACATGCTGTCTAATATGCAAGATTCAGGGAAAAACAGGGAGCATGAGAGAGAGCAAAATGCGCAGTGCAGGAAGAAGATCTATCCCTGAGCAGTGAAACCAGATTTCTGTTTCCTTTTTGGATCGTTTATGCATTTTTTCTTGAAAAGAGTCATTGGACAAAAGAAAAAAAAAAAAGAAATTATAGAAGGCACGTAGAACACACAGAGGGTGATTTCCAAGGAAAGCCTTGTGCTAGCCTGGATTAAAAACCACAGGGCAGTGGGAAGGGAAAGAGAAATCTCAGTAGAATTTTGTCACTAAAAACACCAAACCACCCACTTTACACTCCACCACAAAATATAGTGTGGTAGGAAGATTATGTGCCAGAGAAAGTCATGCTTTTGAAGGCCTTTTGTACATGCACAGTAGGACTTTACCCCACCCTGAGTAGGAAGGCCTCAGGCTTTCCTTAGGTGGCTGGTGGCAGTGTCCCAAGTCAACTGGAGGCCTTCAAGTTCAAAACAAAACAGAACAATCCCTTCCTATGGAGGTTCTTCCCGTCAAGCATTTTTGTAAGGACTCCAACCTCTCCCGAGAGATCTGGCAGTTAAAATCCAGAAAGCAAATGTTTAAGAGCTTCCTTCGCCCTTCTCAGTTGCCTTGGCTGCTCTTGCAAGGAGTCTGTTTTCATTGTGTCCAGGGTGACTCTTGTGGAGGGCAACAAATCCCCTGGCCATGGGGGTATAATTCCCAGGCCTCTTTGGGCCAGCAAAAGGAAGCTTTGACATATTTCAAGGCTGTCAGCTAAGACCAGGGCTTTCTCTCTGGTCATGGATGGCCAGCCTGGGACTGATTCCTCTGATTTCTTGCTTGCTGCCTGCTGTTGAGCCCTCTCATCTTACAGAGCAGGCTTGCAGAACCATATGCTCTGTTTTCACAAAACACCACACCAGAGCATCCTCCTGGGGATGGAAATGGAATGAAGTACAGAGTGGGGTTTCAGTCATGGCCACCTCAACAGTCTCACTGATTCAGGAAAACAGAGTTGGCCAACATATCTAGAAGATAGCTTGGCTGACCATGTACATAGGGAGAGAAGGTTTCTCTTCCGTTTCATGCAGGAGGACTGATCTCCCTTCTCCCTTTTGTAAAGTCATTTTGCTTCCCAGGGCACCACAGGGGAGGGAAACCAGCCCTGCCAAGGGCCGCCAGCTCTGGGACAGGGACATGACAGGGCTCGTTCTTGTTTTGGCTTCTCTGTCAAGCTGGGAGACAATCACCATGCTGACCAGAGAGAAACTTTGCCAGCTCTGAAACTGCTGGGATCGCAATAAAACTGAAATACCTGGTGCTTCCAGAATTGCTGAACATGCCAACGCAACCTTCTTTCACCATCAGTTTTTGTGATTTCTGTTACTTTACATTTTTCACGGTCTTTGACTGTTTAACTGCTTGCTGCTCATAGCCACATCAACAGGCATGAGTGAAATTCCAGCTGCAGATCCCTCTCACCCTGGGAGAAAAAGATCCCTCATGTTGTCTGTAGATCTTAGAGGATTTCACAAGGGCTTTAAGGATGTTTATGCCTTACATCTGTCTCACAGTGAGATACACAGAGCTGTGTAACATCAACCCAAACGCTCCATGGACACACAGAAAGCTGCAGAGACCTGTCCCGATAGAGTCCTGCTCACCTGCCAGCCCGCCTGCTTCTGCTGAGAGTGTTGGGCTTTCACAGCCCATCCACTATCTCACTGGCTTTCCAGTGTGTTGAGATACCACTTACCCTTTTACCAGCACTGTCCTTTACCTGCTTGTGTAATGTGGGCAACAAAAATCAACAGTATCTTTGAAAGCACACATATTTGTTCCTTACAATTATATATATTTCCTATGTCTGCATGTGTGTGTATTATATATACATGTAAATAAATGCAGAAAAATATATCCATGTATGATGTGCATTGTATGGTGTGCAGCAACAAAATTAATTTCCTGAACTTGAAGCGTTGTTATTCTCCACTGGCACAGACCTATTGCAGTGAACTTTAGTGGACGTAATTTCTGCCACTGTGGGACCTTTGAACAACTGAGATTGAAGCAAAGTCTCCTCTTGGACATTTTAGTTTCTTGGCCGATTATCCAAAGGTCTGTGGTGCCCCATCTAGATCTTAATATTTAATTTTACGTACACTTTTTTGCATTTACAGACATTTTGCAGTCAAGTCTATATACCAACAAGCATAGGAGTTGAAGCTCTTACAAAAGCAGTGGACCTTAGCCAAAACACAAGCATGTCTACAGTGTAATATCTCATCTGTTTGCCATGCTCGGATACTGGTATTAGAAAATCATCTTCCTATCATGGTTAGAATATGGAAGAAAATGGGAAATAAGGAGAAATTTTTGTTTGAAGATAAATATTCTGTATTGCCTCTTAAGAGATTTTTGTTTAGTTCAGAGATTTGTTTTGTTTTATTTAAAAGTTCTGTTCTCTCTGCCATGGAGATGTTTATTTAACAAGGTTGATGCTTTGTTTTTCTGAAGTTATAATTATGTTAGCATTGCAGATGAAGATTTAATCCAAACTACATTTTTTGGTCAGGCAGTGCTATATCCAAAACTTATTTCTTGGCTTCAGTTACAGGTCTCTTTAATCTATGGGTCAGATTTTCAACAACTATTTTATATTGATTTACACCTGCTGACTATCAGAGCCATCGCATCCTTCAAGCTGGGGCCTAAACTAATTGCCAGTGCCTCATTAGTCAACTGCATAGACAATCCAGTCCTGATGTATTTACATGTTTGCACAGGTCTTGAAAACAAGGGCAGGAAAAATAATATTGTGATTCCTTATGATTAAAATAATATTGTGATTTTGGACAGTTATATTCTGATCCAGATGCTACATTTTTTTCTCCTGTTACTGGTAGTCAATTCCAATGTTACAACATAATTAGCAAAAGCAGAACCTTGCTCATTAGGCAGGAGTAAAGTGACCAGTGCTGTGTACCACACAGACAGTCCCTGCCCAAAATGCTTATGATCCCAATGAGACAGTCACAGAACAGACACTGAAAAACATAACGAATGAGTTGGCTTAAGGGAGAGATATCTATGAATTATTATAATAACTATTATAATAATTTGCTACAATTTCACAATAGACAGTTACCTGTTTGACGATACAGCAAGCATTGGTTTGTTCTCTGGTCAAAAAATAAGTTAGTGACAAAAGAGTATCCTAGCGATCTTGTCTGGCTTGTGATGCCAATGGTATATATTCAGTGGCTGACTCTAAATCTGGGTTTTTTTGAGGAAAAAAACCAACAACATAAAAACAAGCAGGAAAAGAGGGAGGCAGCTTGTTGAGTGACCTCAATTCACTGAGCTGCAAGGCCAGTTTTTTAGACTCCCCTTTTATAAACGCTGCAATTATCTTCTACACATAATTCCAGTTACAATTCTGATTGGAAAATGGAGCTGCTTAGGGGAGCTTACAAGACGACATCTGTTCAACAACAGACATCTGTGCCAGCAAACCAGGGCTGCCCGAGGCGGGGCACTCAAGAGAGATGCACAGACCCACAGCTCTATGTGCTGCCACAGATCAATGCTGGTCCTTTTCCCATTAAAAAATGTTTGTAACCCAGACCAAGTTAATTTGCACTCTTTGCCCCAGTTCAAAAACCATCCCAACTTCAGTCATTAAGGAACACTTTAAAAAACTTCTTATAAAAGAAGTCTCCTTGGTGTCCAGCAATTCCTTAAAATTACTTCCACAGATCCCTTAACCAGTGCAGAGAGGTAGCAGCAGGCTTTTACAGCTAGTTTTCAAGTATCTCTTGCTGAATCTTTGGGCTTACTTCATTGTAGATAACTAATGAATTAATGATTTCTCCACAAATCCACCTCCATCCTAACCTGCCAGCCTGTATCTGGGTATCAGCATGAAGTCCACTAGTTACACATGGATCTGTTTGCCTCTGTTTAAGAGAAGAAGTTGGAGCAAGTAGCCGTTCCAGCCTACTGTTGCTCAAGCCCAAGCCCCTGTGTTGTGTTTTGGGCTGCTTGGTGAATTACAGAATCACAGGTTCATTTAGGTTGGAAAAGACCTTTAAGATCCAACCATTAACCTAGCAATGCCATGTCGCTAAGCACCACATCTACACTACGTCTTTTAAATACCTCCAGGGATGGTGACTCAACAGAGAAACTCCCACTGAATTTTATAATACTTTTGCTTGTTCCTCAGGTTTACCTCAACAGGACTTTCCAATTCCTGTCTCTTCTTGCCTGTGTCAGGATAAAGCACTGGTTAACACCTGTGGATGGAGTCTGCATCTAATGACTCATGTGCCAACAAACTGACCAGTTCTGCCTCTAAATGGGTATTGCAAAACATTGTAGTATGTGGCACAAGTAAAATGAAAATTATTCTCCTCTCCTGATCTTTCATGCTCCATCCTCTCACTACTGACAGAGCTAAATTATGTCGTGACTGTTTCTCCTTATTCAGAATAAAATGTCACGAGTTCTACTCCTAAGCAAGCAAAAACTTTTAAATGAGGAAACCAAGAATAGAGATAACAACCAGAAAACCAAAGAGAAACACCATTAATACTAAGCCACTTGGAATAGAAAAGTTATAAAATGGTCAAAATTATTATTTATATGAAGAGACATTGCTCTAAGGACTCTCATCACATGGGATTGATGAGTTTCTTTTCAAGGCTGGTTGAGAGGTGCACTATATGCAACAGAGTAATACATGACTTGTTGTATAGTATGAGGAAGCTTCATCATGTCCACTGTAAAGAAAAATTGCTGAACCACTTAAAGAATCTATCCTGTCCCACTCCCTCTCCTTAGAAATACTCAGTGATGAGTGGCTTTAAAAATGACAAATCATGTCATGGCACATACTCTGTCATACCTGATCCATCCACCCTGCTGCAAGTGTACTGCTGGCTGACAGTTAATAGGAAATTTAAAATATTGGAGAGACTTGAAATGTAAAAGTGCATTACTGGGCTCATCCCTGCATTACCTGCTCACATAGGCTCTTTCTCAAGGCAATGTGGCCAATTTGGACAAATATCTGCTTATATCTTCTGCTAGACCAAAACCTTCTGAAAGCAGAAAATGAGGAATGAAGGAAAGATTCTCTTTCAGTTAATTTTAGTTCTCTTCTCTGTCTGTTTGGTAATCCTCCAACTGGGTATGGACAGGCATATGGGACAGTCTTTGTCCCAGTGTCCACGTTGTCTACATGGTGCTGTTTCACTTTCCTGAAAAGTCTGTTTGCTGTCATTTCCCTGTACTATTTACCGTGTGCAGTATGACTGGCTTTTATCGGGGCCAG
>NW_009718871.1:20409-27979 GCF_000703405.1 Apaloderma vittatum | reverse complement strand
TTATCTGACTGGTTCACAGGCAGGAGAACATTAAGCACACTCCAGGTGCCCGGTGCCTGGGTCTGATTCCCGCTTTAGTCTCCAGGCCACTGAAACTCCCACCTGCCTGCCAGCAAGTGCTGTTTTTCCTTAGTGATTTGCACAAGGAATCCACACCTTTGCATCTGCACTGGACACAGGCACAGGACAGACTCAGGCTCATGAACATCCAGCTCACCACTGACCTATTGCAAATGTTTTCCAAAGTGTTTTGTGTCTCCAGGAATTACTGCTGTATCCCTGTGAAAACAAACACAAGCTAGGGTCGGCACGCTGGGCACTTTCACGAGAAGCTCACAAGCCAAGCGAGTGCCAGCGTGGTGTCAGCCAGCGTCCTCGTCACCCGCATTGCACGTCCCCGCTCTCCAGGGTCTTCTGTGCTCTCCGCAGTCTCCTCCTGAGAAGTTTTAAAAGCTGACATAAAATCTGTCTATTGCGAGCAAGCAAAGCAATGAGCGGCAGGATGAAGAACAAAATGTTTTACTTGGGGGAAAGAAGCAGAGAGACCCACCTGCTCCATGAACACCCTGAGCGGGCAGCAGCAGAGCCGGGAGGTGCTGGGCAGGTCCCCGGGGAGCGGGAACCACTTCCCAGAGAGTCGGGACCGCACACCTGCTTCTCCTCCAGCACCCCAGCCCCTGCGGCTGAAAGGACAAGAGGCTTCAATTCATACAGGACAAAAAAAAGTGTTTTCTTTCACTGTGTTTTTTTCGCCTCTGCTGTGCTGGGACTGACAGGACTGACATTTTCCCACTCAAAATGTCCCGCTGGGGCTGCTGCCCCCCGGCATGGACACGCGCACACCTCCTGCCCACGCAGCCCAGAGTGTCCTCGCACCTGAACACGAGCCGTGCAGGAGCGCGGACGCTCAGCCACGTGCCGGCCGAGACGTGCACACGGGTCACAGTGAGCTCCAAGTGGAGGATCCAGCTGTGGGTCCATGAGCTCCATCCCCGCGGCAAACGTTAACTCTTCAGCAGCCACTTGTCTTCCAGGTGAAAATGAGACAAACTTTTTGAAAACGGAAATTGAGAAGTTTTGCTCGGGAACTTCTCTTCGGAAAAGACATTATTTCATTTTAAAATTTTTCATTTCGAATTTTGTTTTCATTACTTTTACATTATTTTATGACATCAGTAGTAGCGCATAATGTGACCTGTCATATCATGTCAAGTCATGTCATAATATGCATAATAGTAGTAGAAGTGCATAATATTACATGTCATATTGACACAATCAGAATATTCTATTATTATTGACTTTGTCAAACTAATTACAACACAGACAGGAAATACTTTGCTCTAGGAAATAAGATTAAAAAGGTGCAACCTATAAAAAAATCACTTATATCCCTTTGCAAACACACCTTTTAGGTAATTTCATTGTGTTTGTATAAAAATATTTACACCAATTTATTATACAATGTTATTTCCACAATATCACTAAATAAGAAAATCCAAAACATTTCAAGTAAAATTTTCCATTTGCAACTGTTTTGATTTTTCATAATAAGCAATTCTAAAACCAAAAATCAGCAAATCTTTCTGTACATGAAACCCAAACGTCTTCCCTGTGAAACACCTACATGAAAACAACCACGTAAACAAAACTGTGTGTGTCCAGAGAAGTGCAATGAAGCTGGAGAAGGGTCTGGAGAACAAATGGGGTGAGGAGAGGCTGAGGGAACTGGGGCTGTTCAGTCTGGAGACAGTGGCTGAGGGGAGACCTTCTCGCTCTCTACAACACCCTTAAAAGAGGTTGCAGTGAGGTGGGGTGAGTCTCCTCTCCCAAATAACAAGGGATAGGACAAGAGGAAATGGCCTCAAGTTGCTCCAGGGAAGGTTTAGATTGGACATCAGGAAAAAATTCTTCCCCAAAAGGGTTGTGAAGCCCGGGACCAGGCTGCCCAGGGCAGTGGTGGAGTCTCCATCCCTGGAGGGGTGTAAAAACCACGGAGATGTGGTGCTCGGGAACATGGGTTAGGGGTGGACTTGGCCTTGCTGGGTTAACAGTTGGACTCGATGACCTTAAAGGTCTTTTCCAGCCAAAACAACCCCCTGATTCTAAATGGAACCCTTTCAGAGAAGGTTCCCGGCAGCTCTGTGGTGTCAGTGCAGGAGCGGTGCAGGGTTTGAAGCGCCGCGTCGTGCCCATCCGTGCCCCAACACGCTCACGTGGGCATGGCCGTACCCGCTTTGGCAGAGCCACCCCCTCCACACTCCGGCTCACACGGAGCTCACTGGGATTTCTAATTGACTTGACGCATTATAAATTGCCTAACTTGGTTGTGATTGCTGTGAAGAATGGTACTTTAAAGGACTCAATATCTGTATATCTCCCTTTGATAAACATTGGCTTGCTGAGCTTAGATCTTATTTATTTACCCTTGGAGCAGGTTCATTACTATGTATTAGGTAGATATGACATATTTATGGAAATATGGGGACTCTTTGTGGAATATATTAAGATTAAATAAATCATTTACTATGTGGTCAAGAACTACAGCGATCCTGATGAACAGTTCCATGATTTTTTTTTGATCCTTGTATAATTTTAAGAGCCAACCCCTTTGTCTTCCTGGATTCCTGCAGAATTTCCCACACCATCCCTAACGCACCGGGAAACGCAAGACGTGCGCCTTTTGCTCGGGAAGATGCTCTGTCTCCACGTGGCCGGTGCCCCACACGAGGGACTGGGGAAGGCGCCTGGGGGAGCCCCCGCGTGTCCAGCCACCAGAGCCCAGCCCCGGGAACCCGCTTAGCCAGCTGAGAAATGGTTCTGATTTCCTTATCCCGCGTCACCCCATCCACTGCGATCCGCCGCGTGCATCCATTAGCCAACGAATTTACATATCCGATGGCGCATTTTCACAAATTAGTGGTAATTACATTTAAAACAGCTATTTTGATACAAATCAATGAGAGCCACGGCTAATGACATAAACGCTATTTGACATGTCCCTTGGCCTCATTACCAGCGCGGGAGGGGATCGGCAGAGCGGCCGTGCGATGCCGCCCACGGACCGAGAGCAGCCGCAGCTCTGCCCTCTGGCTGGCAGGGCACACCCCACATTCTCCTTCTGGCTCAGGGTAACTAATAAAAACCTGTAAATACTGAGGGATTCTTAAGGATAGTTAAGTAGCAAACTATCTGTTGATAATAAAATTTGCTTGCTTCTCACAGATATCCAATTTGCCTTCTATCCAAAGAAAGGAATTGGGTGTCTGCTTCCTAAATTGTTTTAATCTCTGGCAAAGAGTGCTTCTGGCAGAGTCCCTCAGCTGGAAAATAGGAAATGAGTTCGAAACAATAGACAAACGTGAATAATACAGAGCTTAAGATGTCTGATCTCGATCTTGAGAAGTGACGTTTAAATAGATTCCTCAATTCACTTGTGTGTGACCACCCTGAGAAGGAGAGCGCCCTGCCCAGGGAGGGGGGACAGGGATGCTGTCAGGGCTGGCAGTGGCGCATGCTCCCCCACAGTGCAGGGGCAAGTGGGGACGGTCCCTGGAGGGAGAGGGAACATGGTGCGACCTTGTCAGGAGCAGGCAGGTGCCCAGAGCACTGGGGGATGATGCAGAACCAGGGGCTTTAGCAGTTTGCCCAGGCTTTAACACAAGAGATGTGTTTTTATTTTTCATCTTCCCTCCTGAGGTGTTCTGGTGCACCCCACCACTCGGATGCCCCAGGTCCCAGCTACCTGCAGCACTGTCAGCGAGGGTGGGGGGGGGCTGCCATACCCTACTGGGCACACCCACCTGGGCACCCACACACACCCACCGCACAGCTCTGCACCTTCCCTTTACCTGCACAAGTGTTTTCCTCAACAGATCCTCAAACATTTTTCCACAATAGTCTTAACGGATTTCACGAAATCTTAAAATCCTAGGGGTAAAAAACCCCATATCTCCCGGAAAAGAGGCTCGCCCTCTGGTAACCCTGTTAACAACGTTCATGTCACTGCAATGCTAACCCAAGTTTTCTGCGCAAAGAGGTAAAAAGTTGCCTGCATGCCAGGGGTAGCCCTGCGAGAGCCTCTCCCCGTGCCCCAGGCTCGAGTCCGTGTGGAGATCACGCCCCGGGAGCAGGTCCCCGTGCAGACCACGCCGGTCTCGGAACAACCTCCCCAGCCACCTCCCGCCGCCGGGCACGGGGATCCTCTGGAGCTGACACATGGATTTAGGAGCAGACACTGTGTTTCGTCTTCCTTCCATCACAATCTCTCCTGCAAGGCCGGAGCTCTCAGCGTTGCACATGAGCGCTGCCCTCAACACTAAAGGAAATGCTCTTTTCCATCGTGCTAAGTGAAACAATTCAAACCGGGAAAATCTTGATAAAAGTTTAATTAGGAAAACGGACTCCATCTGTAACGTATCCCCACTCTCCCCATGTATTAACCCTTTTGCCATAAATCTGCCACCCTTGAAGAAACCTGCCTTCCTCACAAAACCTACTCAGGGTTCACATTATTTTAATCAGTTAGAGGGGTTTAATACATTATTGATTTTTAGGAGAATTGAAAAAGCTCCCGTATTAAGTCCAGGTTGCTTATTCTTTCTGTATATGACATTCAGGTACTTGTGAAAAATTATACCAATTATGAAATCAGCCATTTACTGCTTCAAAGTGCAATCAGTTGTCACACTGGAAAGCACTTGCTCCTGAATATTATTAGTTGGGCTATGTGCACAGGAAAGTGCTGAGAGGAAAGACTTTAACCAAAGGGCAATTGCATGAAATTTACTTAGAAATAGCTATTTATCACCCTTGGATTTCCTACTGTTCAAATCCACTGCAGACACTTTATGGAATGAAACAGCCATCTCACCAACGTAACTCAGCCAACTGAGGGGGTTTTTTCCTCACTGACATTAAATGAAAAATTTAGAAGTCATTGTAACAGCTTAAAGATGCATTATCCTTTTTGATGTGCAATTTTAGCTTCATATCAAAAGCCATATAAAATAACCCCCGCACAAACACAAAAAAGGAACTTTTAAAAGTTTTATGACATGTAGTTCATCTTACCTTTTATGCATCTAACAGGCTCCGCTTCTCCTGCTGTTCTCAGAGACCATTGCATGATTACCACTATGGGGGAGAAAATATTGCCATAGCAGCAGCAAATCCAGCCGAAGGAAGGATTAGTCTCTGGAGCCTGGGAAATGGAGGGGGAGAAGCCGAGCACCACACCACCAGCACATTCCCCCGAAGCCAGAGTGCGGTGGAATCGCGGGAGAGCCGCCCATTAGAGAAGCCTTCAGTTGTGTCACAAACTGCCACCATTAATGGGTTTTGCTGCAGGCAACGAAGTGAGAGGGAACATAAATTAAAGAGGGTACGTTCAAGAGAAATTTCTAGCTCAGCGAAGATGCCTTGTCTTGCTCAGAGCGGGCAAGAGTTTTAGAAGGCAAGGTCAACTCTTGAAGTGGCAGGTCTGGACACAGAACCCAGCACCAAGGGAATACGAATGCAGAAGGTGGGAAAGCAGCTCCTGGCCCACCAGCTCTTGAAGACCTAAACCAGGAGCAGAGCAAAGCCCCTGGACCTTTGAATATGGTTGGCTTGTACACAGCAACAGCACCCAAACCGGCCCAGGGGCTAGGAGACAGCACGGGGGGCTTCCCACCTGCAGGACTCTCCTGGTTCCTCTTTGGAGAGGGTCAAGTCCAGGGATGAAGGAGATACCAACCCAGAACCAGTCTCATCCTCCTCTACACAGCGATCAGGAAGTCTCGGTTCAGGCATTTCTAAAGCGGCTGAACCTGATCTCCAGAGAACCCATCCCTGCTCCCCGTGGGGCCGGGCACATGCCACCCTCGCTTAAGAAGCCAAACATACGATCTCAGGCAAGGTTTGTGGGTTTTGCCACAGTTAAACCCCATTCTCCAAAAACCAGGCAACTTCAACATGATTCTATCCTAGAAGTTCAGGTCCAAATCAGGAAAGCGGAGAGGAGGCAGTGAAACGAGCTGCCTTTTCGATATCCTTCAGCGTGGCGTGGGTGCCTCAGATATCCAAGACACAACATATTACAAAATGCACCAACAATAGTCCTTACAGGTGACGGCAACCAAGATCTAAAAACCTGCTTTATAGCCCAGAAATAATGCAAAACCAGAACACTTACTATATTTTAACTCAGCGAAAGGATTGTTATAATACCATTTAATTTAATAAATAGTAAAGTATTTATAAATGAACCATTTCATAAAGTGTTACCAATTTCTCCATACACAATAATATGATTTGCACAAACGTTTGTCCTTGAGGCAATAGAAATTTTCTTTGCAAATCAATCCTTACAAGGATTGTAATTAGTATCTGTTAAGGCAGCTAGCAGTACCTGTGGCTGTATTTCTTCCATAAAAGCCCTGATTGCTGCAAGCTCTCACACAAAGCTAACGACACAGAAGGAAAATGCACACGTCGTCTAGACTATTCATTTTAATCAGGCAAGAGTGATTTTTTGTGGCCCATTTGATATGACTTTTACACAAGATACAACCTCGCTCCACAGGGGCTGGCGGAAAAGGTCAACACTGCTGTATAAAAATACATTTAAAGAAGGAGTTTAGAAAAGCGAAAACTACAGATAAGGACCAGCATTGCTCAGGCAGACCTGCTGGCGTTACACGAAATTCATAAATCTCCCAGTTTGTTTAAAATGCTCAAAAATTAAAAAATCAGGGAGTTGTTTCCTGTTAACTTCTTTCCTTAGTAGTGGGATACAGAGAACTGCTGGGTGATGGTGCCCATTTTAGTTAAGGTGGGTTTTAGCAGATATTGTTGCTTCAGAAAAGGTTTTGCAGCCAAGTGTGAGCGCAGCATGAACTCCTGCACCCTGCCCGGCTGCGCTGGGAGAGCAGAGACCCCACAGGCTTGGCAAGAGGCTGCTGGCTCCCCGCACCGCAGGGATGCTCATGCCCCAGAGGTGGCAGAGCCTCCTGCACAGCCCTGGGCCAGGGACCCACCTCCCCAGGGATGAGGGGTCTGGAGCAATCTCCGGCCAGCACCAGTGGGTCCGGGTGCCTGCCAGGAGCAACCTTTGCCCGGTGCCTCGAGTCGAAGCACAACCATGTTCACGAACAGCCCAAGGTGCCCGGATCTGGATGATGACAGGGAGCAGGACATGGGGCTCGCCGTGCTGGGGGTGTGGGTGTTCTGGGTGCGTGACCGTGGACATGAGAGCAGCCCAAACCCTGACCAGTGCTGCTGCTGGCCTGTGCCTGTGTGCTCTTGCTGGATCGGCTCCCAGCCATGCCAGCTCCCGCGCACTTAAATCAATGTTTTCCAGGCTCTGTCATTATTACACGCTGCTCCAAAGCAGTGTTTACTGGGTACAGTTTAGCTAATACTGCTCCTGATGATTAGTGCCAGTGCAAAATAGAATTAGCCACCTTCCTGGGGCCGGCAGGAACCACAGAAGCCATCCCCGCGGAGCCAAAGCTCCTCTGAAGAGCAGCACACGCCCCAGCAGCCCTGCCCTGGACGCTCTCCTGCAGCCCCTGGTAATCACACTCCCACG
>NW_009718871.1:19047-20357 GCF_000703405.1 Apaloderma vittatum | reverse complement strand
CTGCCTGGGAATTCCTCCTGCCCAGGACCCTGAGACAAAAGCCACCGTTCAGCAGTCCCTGCTCTGGGGCATCCCACCCACGGGTGCCCCACGCAGGACACCGGCTCCCCGTGGGCAGCTCTGAACCGAGCCAGACACGGGAACAGGAGCCCTTTCCTCCCAGGCATGAGCCAGGGCTGTCCGTCCATCACCTGGAGCACCCCAGTGCTTTCGGCTGCACTCTAAGCGCCACCAAACAGCACAGCAGGAGCCGGATTGTTCCATGAATAGGGTCTGAAATTCCAGCTCCCGGCCCAAGTTTCAGCATTAATCATGCCATTCATCATCATTACTCGCAGTCACTCCGCTCGCTGCCCCAAAGGCAGGGACAGGGGCTGGTGAGCCCTGCTCTCCCTCCAAAGGAGGAGAGGCTGGGCACCAGTAAGACCATTGATCCGAAGCGTTCACCTGTCCTCCTGAGCAAAGAGGAGGTTAATTCATCACAGGATGGAGAGAATCCAGTCTTTAAATTCCCTGCTTGCTCTTAATTAAACAAAAACCTACGAGGCTTGCTAAGTGTTGCTCTGAGGACCCAACTGCTGTGGCTCAGGAGCAGAGCACAGGCAGCCTGTCTTCTTGGCAAAGACCCATCACACCAGAGCAAACTGAACCCCCTTCGCTCCTCGCTGCAAGAACACCTGGGACAAGACCTGCCAGGTCTGCCCAGGTGTGTGGCTCCCACGCCAGGGCAGATCAGCTTCTGGACCCTCAAACCCCTAAAATGCGTTAGTCTGCACAGAAAAGTGTTTGTACAGGGAGATGGTACTTAGAAATGACAGTGCAGAGAGAACATACAGCCCCACGCCCATCATTCACTGGGGTCTTCTGGCTTCTGAGTGACAAAGCACCCCCAGTTGTTTGGGGTCTTTAAAGCAGGTGCCTCCCGCACCCGTGTCCACCTGAGCGCTGGGCAGGAGGGTGCTGCAGCACGTGCTGCTGCTACAGGGGTGAGGCAGGCCCACGCCACGGAGCTGTGCTGCAGAAGAACAAAGCCAAGGGTGCCAAGGTTTCAGGTGCCAGCTGGGGCCCTGACGGCATGAAACTGCTGCAAACACTTCTGGCCCCGCTGGCCATCGTTCACGGCTGCTCCGAGGGCAGAGCGATGTCTCTGGCACAGAGCAATCCTGAAGCTGCAGCTGGCAGAGCAAACCATCGCTCAGGTACCCTGGTGCAGACCCTTTAGGGGCTGGAGGAGCATCCCGGGCCTGACACTCCCCACACCGTGGGGAACAGGGTGCGGCCAGCCCTGCGCCCACCTACCGCCGGCAGCC
>NW_009718871.1:13739-18653 GCF_000703405.1 Apaloderma vittatum | reverse complement strand
TCCCGGAGCCGCTGTGCTGGCATTAAACAGACAAGACAAGCTTGCAGTCAGTTATCGGCCAAAAAAATAATGAAGGAACAAGTCGGCAGAGCAAAGCCAAGTCACCCGGACCAGCCAAGTGGAGAATTTAATTTCTTGCAGGTTCCCCAGCAGTGAAGCGTCTCCGAGGTGCGGTGCTGATGGCCCCGGCCCAGCGGCTCCACGGTCCACGGGGCTGGGGGGGAGCAAAGCACACGGGGAAGGGACGCTCTCGTTTCCTAGAGCAGGGCTGGGTCATCACGGGAGATGGCTCTGCCAGGCACGGGCTGTCAGAGGGTGACATTCACCCTCCAGTGCAGCACAGCCTGGGCCAGGCACGCACGAAGCTGCAGGAGAAGGGCTCCGGGAACGCTTCCAGCCCAACAGCAACCCAGCGAGGGCAGGGAGGTCCAGCAGCCGCCTGCCCCGCACCAGCAGCTGTGCAGAGGGGCTCCACACCGGCCCCACCGGGGCAGCTCCTCACGGCACCACCGACACCCTCAGGGTGAAGCGAGGCAGCAGCAAACGGGCTGAAGCAGCCGGCTTCTGCCTGGGAGAAACCATGCAACAACTTCCAGCTCCACACAGACACTTAGAGCCAAGTTACAGACTCCTGTAAAATGCTGACAGACCCTTCGCAGGGCTAGCGGGCGCCCCGTAATGAATGTGCTGGATGACCTACCAAGCCAAGTTACTGAGGCAAAAAGCATCGCGGTCTTTCAGCAAACAATTAGAGAGTGTCCTGGTGGGATGGCACACTAACGAGGGACAGGGCCCAGAAGAGCTGAGTAAGCATCCTGCCTTCCCCCCAAATTCCTCCTCTTTCCAGCCTGGGCTCTGATCTATAGCACGACTCACTGGAGCTCCGATAAAGCTTCAGAGATTGTTATGCTAAATGAGAAAAAAGTAATTGCCTTTCCCCCATCTAGAACTCCAGATATATAACTTGGAGAAATATAATTAGCTGCTAACTTCAAAGATGCATTGGAATTTTTGTAATGGGCATTGAGACCCTGTATTAAAAAAAAAAACCTAAGAGAAAAATGATACACTCCTTCTTGTAAATGGAATAAGACTTAAAGGTTTTAATTAGGATTCGCTATGCATCTGCAGCTGGGAAAACAGGAAAAATACCCTTGTAGTATCTTAGTGTTTGAAAAGGGCATATTGGGTAAGAAGCCTTCTGCAAAAATAATTAAGAGGAGTGACACATTTTTGTCTGATGAACAATAATCATCTATTATTAAAAATAAACTGTTCTTTTTACTCCATGTAAAATTAAATTATTTCAAACAAAGGGAGATCTTTGCAACAGGGACCTGGGGCCCTGGCCTCTTTGCGGTGGGAGCAGGGGCAGGAGGCACGCGGCACATCCCGGCCGGGGACACGGAAAACACGAAACACATCCACGCAGAAACAAAATGCACCTGCCTGCAGTGCTGCTCGGGGCCCCCCCTTGGCTGCGAGGGGCACCTGTGGCTTCTCAGAGCCTCTCGCTGAGCCCTGGGTGCTCCCATAGGAAGAGCCTTTTTTTCTAGAAAGCCACCTGCATGCCCAGGTTGGTTACCCTGGTCAGGGATTATTTTAGCTGGCTGGGCAGGAGGTCCAAGCCCCCTCACTGTCCTTGATAGGAAAGCAGAAGCAGCCCCTGAAGGGCTCCCCTCACCTCGGGCATAGCTCAGCTGCTTGGGGAACCCCCTTCCCCCCGTACTGCTCACCAGCCACCAACGCCACCCTGCCAGCTACTCAGAGACACGGCTGGGGAGAGGCTCAGCATCCTCCAGACTATGCTGTGACAGAGCAAGGTGCAGCCCTTACTGGAGAGATGTTGGATAGAAAAAACAATAAATAGTCAATATTTTTCTACTGTTTAAACCCCTATTCACCAGAAAGCATCCTATACCTGTATCACAGCAGTGTCTCCACACCCAGAAAGGTCTATAATTAGCAAGAGGAACCACAAGAGAAGCATAAAGCATTTGCAAAGCTGACCTGCGGTGCTGCAGACGCTTAGCAGGACCCCACACCCAGGAGATGGTCACCAGCAGCCCCAGGTGAGCGTGTCTGGGGTCTTTTATCCCAGAGGCCCCACCCCAGCAGGGGGCGGGGGGGCCCAGGCTGCCCATAAATGTGGGGCTCAGAGGGTGCCCCCTCCTGCTGGCTGGGGCTGTGTGGAGCCTGCTCTGTACAGGTAGATCATGCAGGAAAGCTGCAGTGTTTTCTGGGTCTGTGCTCTTGTTTCTGGGGGTTACAGCAGCTGCATGGGGCTTAGCAAGTAGGATTTTTGGTGCTGTTTAGGAAAAGTTCAGTTAACATCCTAAAGAAATAACAAAGCTTAGTCTAATCTAGATTTCTTGGAGCTTGGCACTAGGTTGTAGAAAAAAGTGAATTGAAAAAGTAAATAGTGTTAATGGGGCTTTTTGAGATCTGTGCTTGGAGCATATTTTGAGGGAATTAAAACCTGCCTGCCTTTAGGTAACAAAAAGACTTTTTTTGCTGCTCCTTCTATTTGCAGGGAAAGTGTTCAGTCTGCACTTCTCTGTTGCTATAGTCCTGTTTCTTCTTGCAGTGTGTGGAGACCAAACCGTAGAACAAAACTTGTTTTCTCCTGCTGCTCAGCTTTTAATAAATCCTTTCCCTTTTAGGCTCTATGTAGGCTAATTCTTGATTTACTGCCCAGGCTTTAGTAGCTAGAGCACATCAGTCACTGAGCACTAGCTGGCTTGACTCGAGGAGCGGAGAAGCACTGATATTCCTCCTGGTGTGGGGGTGAAGCTCTGAACCACTGACTCACAGAGGTTTTCTGTGTCCACATCAGCAGAAGCAGAAGATGCTTCTGTCAGTTGGCCTTTTCATGAGTAAGGGTGAAGTGTCACTTGGGGTCTCCATTCCCAGCAGTAGCTTCAGACCTGGAAAAGGGACTTGCTCTTGGGGAGCAGCAAAGCTCCTTGCTGGTGAGGGAAGGGGCACTGGAGAGCTCACCTGCGTGTGTTGCGGGGGAAGCAGAACAGCAGGTTCCTCTCAACCAGCCTGAAGCTGCCAGCTCGGTAACAAATTGGCACTGGGAAGCCAAGCTATGGGAGCCGAAGCCTTCGAAGTTCAAAATGTTCTTGAAGTGGGGATCTTGCAAGAGATGGGCATACTCCCCCTGAGTCCTCCTGCTCTGGGACACGTGGGGGGCTGAGCTGCCACAGGAAGGGCCCCTGGGGGGGGTCCTGCACGCCTGGCAGGGCCACAGGAGTGGTTCCGCTAACGGATGGCTTATACTTTGATGCTGGGGATTATAATTTATCTTGTGTTTGGCCACTTGTTGCACTGGACCTTGATGAAGTGTTGATAAACTGAGATACAGGCTGTTGCCTTTAATGACTTTTTGTGGTGCAGGCTGACCATTTGAGCTCCTGCTGGCAGGGATGAGGCTGTGCTGGGAGAAGGGGGGACTGGGAATATTCATGGGGAGAGGGGGAATCACTGGTTTTCAGCAAGCCTGAGCTGCTTTTTCTTTTTTTTTTTTTAAGGAGAATTCCAGGTATGCATTTTCTACTATGAAATAATGAATTCCGTGTTCCTTGCGTAATACTAACCACAAGCTCATCTCTAATCTGAGCTACACAGGAGCTCATCACCACATAGCTTAAGAAATCCTTTATTGTATATGCATGGGCAAGCACATTATAAATACAGAACTTGGCAATAACTCCCTGCCTGCCTGACAGCCTGCTGAGGGGCCGAGCGCTGGGCTGAAAGGGGGCAGCTCTCGCCTCTGGGGCTGTCCCTTGGTGTGGGGCACAGGCGTGGGGGGCACAGTGTACTTTCTGCACTATCCTGGTGTGGTTCAGAGTTCTGCGCTTGTCTGTTCAAGAGCGAAAGGAAGAGGGTTTATTTTACAAGCAGCCCTTGTGCTAGCTCCTCAATGTTGTTCTGCTGCTGGTTCATGCACGCCTCAAACCTGAGACTTCTCTGCTCTGGCTCTGCGGCCGCAGCTCCACAGCGCGGGGCTGCCTGGAGCCCCTCTGTCTGTGTTTCTTGCCCACACGCTGCAGGGGCTCATCTTTGCCCTTTCTGTGCTACTTCTCCCCTGGGGCGAGCATCCCAACACTGTGCTGCCCACAAAGCCCTTTGGACACCCCGGCTCTGCTCCGGTTCCCCTCGCTTCTAGCGGGTCTGTCTGGAGGTGCTCGGTGCTGCTAAACGAGCTGTGGGGGCTGCCTGCTGGGTGTCCGTAGGCTCAAGCTTAATTGCAAGCCCGAGTGCATCTGTCAGGCTTGCTGTGCCACCGCTGCCACTGCCACGCCTGTGCAAGGTGTCAAAGCTGTGTTAGCTCCTGGAGATGTGGCGGGGCTGGGGAGCCGTGCGGGACCTGGGACAGACGGCACGGCAGCGCCCGGGCTCTTGGAAGTGCTCTGTACATCTGTTTTTCTTCCACTAACCAGGGCATGACAACACCAGCAGATGCTGAAGTGCAAGGGGGTGGTTGGGAGGGACAGGCTGGCACAAGGGCTCTGCTACCCAGGGCCAGCGGAGCTTCCCATGCTGGACTCTGCTTGTAGCACCCCTGGGGCTCTGTTTGGTATCAAGTGGGTTTGTTTATATTGGTCTTAATTGCACTTGACTACCACGGTGCCTTCTTGCCTCCCAATTCCTGGTCTTGTTGCTGGCGGGGGGGCCCTGGAGGTGGGTGCTCAGGGGCTGACGCTGTTCAAGTGACAGCCAGACTCCTTTGATCAATGGAAGGACGAGAGCAGGAGGGACCCAGGGCTCCACCTGGTTCCCTCTGTCTCCTGCAGTTGCCTCTGGAACTGGAGCGATGGATCCATGCTAGAGCTGAACAAGGCAAGACCAGTGTGCGGGACAGCCGGTGGCATTGCGGGGCAGCAGGGCCAAAGCCTGGTGGGC
>NW_009718871.1:9511-13614 GCF_000703405.1 Apaloderma vittatum | reverse complement strand
GGGAGCTGGTCCCCAGCAGCGCTGGCGCGGAGCTGCTGCCCGCCTGGGTGCCCTGTGCGGAGGACACAACACTGAGCACTGGTAATGCAATTTATTTCCACTAGTGAGTGAATTGCCCATAATTCATGACAAGTAGAGCCTCGAGTGATGATGAAGGTCAGCCCATCAGATCTGGGAATAAATTGTATCCTATTACAGTCTCCTATTAGGGGTCTATTTATAGCAGGGGTTTGCAAACTCCTGGAAGTTTGGAGGTGGTTTTGGTGGGATTTTCACTTGGCTGGTTGAGGGTATGTGAAACTTTGCTGACTGCTGATAAAGCCCAGCCCCTGCCACAGCGAGGTGCTGGGACCTGAACCCTGGGGATTTGTGGGGGCTCAGGGCTGGAGGCACAGGGGGCAGGGGTGGGTGGGCAGAAACCCGACTGTTTTGATGAGGCTGGCTGGCTGATCTAGAAAATGCTGTTATGCTTTTATACTGGCAGCATGGCTTATTTCTGCAGACAGGGAAGCAGTGCCTTTCTCCTGTATTTACCCCTTCTATTTACCGTGCCACCGTAATCCCCAGTTGATAGATAATGTTCAGGATGTGGTTTGCCATGGAAACAGAGCCCTAGTTCTTTACATTTTTAAAAAAGATTAATATTTCTCAGCTTGATTTCATTATTCTGATATTAAAAATCATTAGTTATGTACCATTTCACAATCTCCACAGGCTATAATATGCCCTTTTGGGCACAGGCTTTCCCACAGGCAGAATAAAGCGACCCCCTGGGACCGTCAGCGTTACCTCAGCATCTTCCCTCCCCAGCACCTCTGGCTATCGCGGCAGGTGGTGTGACCTGTCCATGTCGATGAGGGAAAAATGGAGTTGCTTCTAAAATCCCACATATGAGGGTGCAAGTTTGCTCGCTGCTCGTCTGAATCCCAGAGCAGGCAGCGAACTCTGGAGATCATCTTTCAAAGCCCGTTCTGTGCGAGAATCTCACCACTGGCCAGTGGGGGAAGCTACAGATTTTAGCGTTGTCTGTTTCCTTGAGAAATATTTGAACTTCCAAAGTATCTGGGAGGAAAACTGCTGTGAATTAAATTGCCTTATTCTGCTGAAGAGCACGATTTTGGGGGGAAAGGTGGAGCTGCTTTTCTGCCCTGCTGGGGCGGGGACGCCCATGGAGGGAAGCGCCAGAGTCGCACTCGGGGCGACGCGGACCTGGATGTCCCGACTTGCTCGGGTTCAGAGGGGTGACCCACTCGTGCTGGAAAATGGCTGGAGACTCAGTTCCTCAAAGGCAAAATAAGAAAAACAGTGGCCTCTAAAACCTCATAAATCTGTACAGTAAAAAGTCCTGGGCGAAACCATATTTTATTGTTTTTTGCTGTCAGACACAAAGAATTAAGGGCCATGTGACTTGGTAATTGCAGCGGACTTTTTTCTGACAATAAACATTAAACTTAAAACTGTATTAAAATCATTTGACAACTTTTATGCTTTAACAGCTGAGAGTGAATAATGTTTTTTGCATATAAAATACTTTCTCTTGTCAGCCTATAAAACTGTCAGAAATAAATTCATCAAAAAAGATTATATAATTAAAAGTCACTTCTTTTCTTTCTCTAGTTTAGTTGGAATTATTTGTTTGTCACTTTTTCAGGACTAAATTACTGCATTCAGAGACAACTTTCTTTAAGACTATTATGAAATGTATGATTCTTACAAAAGGAGCCCAACTTTCTCTAATGTATCAATTCAATATCACTTTTCAGAAAATACTTTAGATAGCACTGTTTCTAAAAAGCTATTTTATTCTGAAGATGAACAGGAGCAGTAATGGAAAGCATCCAAATGTAGAAATGGTATTTTTATTATTGAGCTGCATATAATTTATGGGAAATTGCTGAATTAATTTTTTAGCAAAGTAAATTGTTAGCACTTTGAATTGCAAATTCTCTCTCAAAGTGAGAGCTGTACAGGTGTTTAAAAGCTGAAGTAGTGATATTGATTTTTTTTTTTTTAATTTTTTTAGGTTTTTTTTCCCTTATGGACATCAGGGGAGAGTGTCAGCCTTGTGCTGGGGGTGCCCGAGCAGGGATGAGGGGGTCGCTGGGGTGGTGGAGAGAGGGGGTCTTGCAGGTGCCGTCTTGGCTGAGACAAGCCCTGGGCACTTGCTTCTGGCAGAGACGGGTGCGGGAGGACCTCGACTGTCTTGCTGAGTTTTGGGAGAGGTGGGGTGAGCCCCTTCCACCCCCACCGCAGGCACGTGTGGCAAACTGCCGTGGCTCTTCAGCCAGGAGAGAGCCTGGACTTCTCTGCGTGAGGTGGATTTGGGGGTGACTGGATTTCCAAGGCTGGAGGGTGGTAATGGTTTATTGATCTGTTGTTAAGTTATTGGAGCCTTAATGGAGGCAATAAACCACCGGTGCACATCGCTGTCACGTGGCCGCGCTGGCTGGGAGAGTAATTAAGCGAGGTGGCCTTGGCACGAGGAGGAGGAGGAGGAGGCTTTGCGGTGGACCTGGGGTGACGGAGCCTTCCTCCTTGCTGTGCCAGTGCGGGGATCCCTTGCAGGGCTGGCGAGTTCCCCTCCCCTGGGGCTCTGCCAGCAGCCCCCAGGTGCCTGCTGGGTGCAGGGGGTCCCACCTCACGCAGCAGCAAGCCGCTGTCGGGGATTTCGTGGCTCATCTGAAACACGGTGCTGTGAAATGCCGCTGCTGGCTGAGCGTGTCCTGCAGGTTCTGTTAGCGGCTCCCAAGGAGTATTTGGCTGAGTTTGGGGGCAGGTTAATTCTCTGCAGACAGAAGGGCTCCTTGCTGAGGAACCCCCCTAAACATGAGGAGCTGGAAAGGTGCTGCTGTCAGTGGGAGCAGGAGGTTAAAGGGATGCTGGGTGTTGTGCAGGGCCAGGGGGTTTACTGGCTTGGTGCTGTGTTTCTGATTTGATAGATCATGAAATCTGGATTTACTGTGAGTGATGACTCAATGAACGGTGTGGGGGGTTCATGGTAGGATGCACTGTGACTGCTGTTTCCCCTGGTTTCGATAGGTCCCGTTTGCCCGGGAGCTGGGAGGCAAGGCTGATCTGCTTGAAGTATTATCTCTCGGTATGGTAATTATTATCTGTGATTAATCCTGCTCGTGCTGAAGAACTGTGCAAGCCTTTTCCGGAGGGTTCATCTTCATGTTTGCTTCTGCTGTTCATGCATAATACAAATTGACGTGAGCTATTGTTGAAGGGAAGATAGACGGAGGTGTCTGTACCAAAGAGGTTTTTAATGACAGGCTGGAATGATGGGAAGTGTCCTGGTAGAAGTCAAAACCCCGCAAGGCTGTGGGTCAGGGGGTGCTAGGGTTGGGTGATTCAGCTGCTCCTCAGGGTTCCTGTGCTTCAGCTGCCCTGTGACAAGGGTTGATGAAGTCCAGCTTCCCTTTCCCTGCATCCTGCTGCCCTCCTGGCACTTAAGGAGTGTCTGCGCCACGGCCGTTGCTTTGCAGGGCTGTGTCCCCGAGCATCCCTGCTGGAGAGGTTACGGTCTGCCCCTGGAAAGGCAGCTCTGGGTCCCTAAACTTTCTGCTCTTGTGGGTAGGTTCCATGGCAAAATCACTGCAAGGGAAAGGATTTGTCTTCTGGAAACTGATGTTGCACCAAGGAGAGCATGCTGTGGCCCCGCAGCTGTGTCTGTGGCGATGCCCCCATGGAGAGACGATGTCCCCGGGAGCAAAGGGAGAGGTTTGGCTTCAGACACTCTGTGGCAGGGTCAGAGTTGGGTACAGAGTCGTGCTGTGGGACCAGCCTGAGCAACCACCAGCCGCAGCTCCAGAGCATCTACTGCAACCCTCAGTGGCCAGCCAGAAAATCCTTCTGCCGGGAAGATACAAATATTTGTGAAAAACTGGAAATACCTGTGGAATCCTCTGAACCCTCAATAACTCCACAAGCCATCATTTAAGCAAGTTCATGCTCCATTAAAAACAGTTATTTAATACAATAATCATTCAATTAAAAACCTCTTGAAGCGGCTGCCAGAGCCGATTTGTATCAATACAATATTTTAATTGTAAAAAGGCTAAATACAGACCCGCCACAACTGATTGTCAAGAAAATGGTAA
>NW_009718871.1:9133-9464 GCF_000703405.1 Apaloderma vittatum | reverse complement strand
GGGCTGGGGGCAACTGCACCGGACAAGGAGCATCCCTCCGGTCACCCCAAGCTGGGGACGTGCTGGCCGGGGCCGAGCTTGCCTTCCCGGTGCCGAAGGGCTCAGGACAGAGGTTCAGCTCCCGCGGAGGCAAACCACCGGCCAGCTTTGTGCTTTGCCTGAGGAGCCAAGGACCGAGATTCAAAACCGTTGTGCTTTGGTGAGACTCAGCAAAGAGGAGGGAGGGAGGGAGGCAGGCAGAATCAGTCCAAATTTCTGCTGTAGGGAGTTCTGGGGTTGGTAGGCTGGGACAAAGCTCCCAGACACAGCGATGCCAGACTCCGCGTTGCGT
>NW_009718871.1:0-9057 GCF_000703405.1 Apaloderma vittatum | reverse complement strand
CCGGCATTTTGCCTCATTACATAGGTGCCACCGCATAAATATTCCAGTCACTATCACTTACTGTCAGACCCAATTTAGAAAAGTACCTGTCTGTTACAAATATTTTATAGTACTTGAATATGCAATTTATGTAACATGCCCAGCAAAAGAAATCCATTATACAGTTTTGTCTGATTGAAATTCTGGCATCGTAACAGTGGGAAAAAAATTAAATTATTCTAGAAAGTTGCAGTCCATTATGAAGACCTAACTGCTCTTCTCTGTAAAAGAGCCAACACTCCCTCCGTGGTGCCAGTGCTGTGACACGAGCACTGCGGACCCTGGCTTTGTTTCCACATCTCCCCAGGAAAACCGGGCTTTAATCCCCGGCTGAGCACCCGGGGCGGGCGGCGCTGCTGGGAGGGGGCCCCTTTCCCTCCCACCTGCCCCCTCCCCTGTTCCCAGCAGCAGCACTAAGGACAGCCGCCGGCTCTGCTGCTCTTACAGGGGCTGCCATTGGATTCCCATTACTTGTATCTCTGCCTTCGGGTTCATTTACATTTTGCAAAGTTGCCTCTCTTTTACTGTGCTCTGACTAGGTCCGTCTGAAGTAAATTACTGAGCTCATTGATCCGAACAGTTTTATTTCAACTGGGCTGAAACGTGCCCGGTGCGTGGCCTTGGGAGGAACCACGCTCCTGGTGCCCTCACCAGGGACCTCTCGGAAACCTTCGTCTTCCTCACCCGAGCTGAGGTGCCGCGGGGTCCCTGCTCCTGCCCCTCCACGAGCGCATCCCTCGGGAACGGCGGCTTTAGCCCAGGAGAACCAGTTCAGCCAGAGAGGTGTTTGAGATCGATGTCCACTCCTGCAGTGAAACATGTCTTCAAGTGTGTTTTGGGAGGAAAAACCAGGTCAGAGTACAGCACAGAGTATTTATTTCCTCCGGGGCTTCATGTGTTACTTGTGGTATATTTTATGGATAAGAGTCGGTCCCATATGTCTTGGGGAAGGCGTTTGCTAAGCAGTGTGTTAACAGTTAGTGTGCTAAGGAGCCATTGTTTGGGTACTTTAGCTTTGACGTTTAAATGCATTTTTCAAATACAGTAGGATGAACGTGATGTCACCGGGGAGTTGTGAAGGACTCTCAAGCATAAAAGCAGACGGCTGGGTTTTAATCTTTAACAGCGCGCTAGGCTCTTATCCCTGAAGGTCCTTTCAGTAGAAGCTCAGTTGTGCTTTAGGTACCCAGAATATCAGAGGTTTTATTCAGTTGTGACACTCTATATGAAAGAAAAATGTGTGTAATGCAAAAGTGGTATTTAATGCCACTCAGACCTTATCCTGTTTGACCATGGGAAATCTAGAGGCTGAAGATCTTTGCGGGCTGTGGAAACAGGCAATGGGTCAAACACAAAATGAGCCTGGACTCGCATTTATATTTTTATTGATGTATGACTTCTACAGAATTTCATAGATTGACTCTGCAAAACATTACCCGGTAGAATGTGAGGACTCTAGGAGGAGAGTTGGAAGGAGAGAGTGTTAGCGATGACCGTGTGCAGGGATGGAGATCCCTCGTTGGGAAATAGGATGAAACAGGTGTAAAGAAGGTGTTTCTTTAATTGCTCGAGCACAGACGGAAGCGGAGCAAGCTTCCCTTTTAACAGAAACAAAGTGACTCCTGAATCCAAACGACTCAATCCATCACACTGCGCCTTTGGAATACATTTCTTACAAGTGAAGGCAGACAAGTTGCAATCCCAGCTCCACCTTTCTAGAATCGTGGCGCATCATTCAGTGCCTAAGAGCAGCAGAGAGCAATCCCTGTTTTTTCTTGTAGGAGGGACAGAGCCTTTGCCCCTCTCGGGTGGTGGTTGCTTGTTCTGTGAGGTCTCCAAAACGTTTCTGTGAATGAGGGTGTCCCGTACCCCAGGGAAGGCAGAGAAGTGCCCCCCCAGGGGTGCTGCACAGGCGCAGGAGTGCCTGGGAGCCCTGTCAGCTTAAGCATTATGGCATAAACCCCATAGGGTTAGAGTTATAAATATTTAGGAAGTGTTTGCAACCAACACTTGAACACATGGAATCTCTCTTTCACACGCGTGCTGCCAGCAACCCCGGCGGGGTTTCAGGCGTCTGCTCCAAACCCCTGGGCAGGACCCCAGAGCAAAGTGTTCCGGGGGGAGCCGAGCGCGGGGACGGGCATAGCCTGGTCCTCACTCTCGTCCTAATCAGCAGGAGGAACCAGAGAATCGTATCTGTGGTGTTACTTGGCAGAGTTCAAAGCTACCCCAGAGATTAATTTGTCCTTGTGCCTTGTATTCTACTGAGAATACCCAGTGCTTTCATTTTTAAATATTAATGAGGATCAGGAATTTTTCCACTGGGGAGAATTCATTGTGGAAGTGAAGAAGTATCTCCCTAAGTTAACCCTTTGGAATCTGCAAGTGCGGCTGGTGATGTGTTCGGTGGAGCACAAACGTATTTGCAAATATCCAGGGGATCTTCCTGCATGCACGGGCTGCGCCAACACTGTGTCCCCCTCCCGGCTCGGAGCAGGGGGTGGTGAAGCCCCCACAGCACTCGAGGTCTCTGCAGCCTCGCACCCACGCGGGAGCGCAGAAACCTCCCCCCTCGTGCAGGGACAGGCTCACAGAGATGAGCGTGAGCTCAGTCGGGTTATCCTGGTGTCTCGCATAGGTGACGACGTTTCACTTAGTGAATTTCTCTTCACTGGTGGTTTTTCTATTTTGGACACATCTGTATGCTGGTTTTCAGAGGGTTTTGTCTTTGTGAAAAGATTACAGATAAACATGAACAGACTTTTAATTACAGGATACTGATTGTTGGTTTACACAGCGATATTTGTTCAGTGAATTGCTAATTAATGCAAAGAAAGCACCATGTGACTTCAAATATTTGCTTCCATTTGTGCTGCAAAAAATATTTTGGTTTTCACAGTGATGACAGTGAATGAGCTGCGAGGCCGGGCAGGACAATGCTGCAGGGGAGGGATGGTGATGCTGTCGGAAGGTTTTGAAAGTCTGAACCTGCCCCATCAATACTCTCCTGGAGACTCACAGTAACTTTTTTTGCTGCACCTCGTCTTTTAAAAACTGCAAAACCACCCCAAGTAGGAAGCCTCCATGTCAAAGTAATTGGCCTGATCTTGGTGAGCACTTTAGACACCCGTGCTCCTGCCCTGAGGAAACGCGGCTTACCTGGTGGCCCCTGCTACTTGGGATCTTCTCACGATGACAAAGCGGCTCCGTTCGGGTGACCCTGCCCACAGGTGCCACATACAGATCTCAGTGTGGGAGCTTGGATCTGCAGAGATGTTGGGTAACAACTGCCCCTCCAAGAGGGCTAGAGTTTCTTCTCCTTTCCTTCTAGTCCTTTTGTTTTCTTGTGACGCCTCATGGGGAAAAAACTCAAGTAATTCTGGTCACGACAGCAATCACCCACATCTTATGTGTGCGCAGGCAACTGCTGCTTCGCTCCTCAGAGAATAAAGTGAACCAATAAAATTCCAGAAGTGCTTTAAAGCTCTGAGTGACCAAGTGTCACCGAGTGTCACCATGGCCCCGAGCAGCTGGCACGCGGCTCCAGCAGGTCCCGTGTCCAGGCAGGCTGCCGCCCATGAGCTAAAACCCACCAAGGTGAGACAGTGGTATTACGAGAGAGCTTTCCAGGAACTACGGAGAAGACATGTTCGATCGTGAGACCAGAGGATGAAGCAGTCCTGAAGCGTGTGAGAAGTTTATGATAACGGCAGCACAGCAAGAAGTTGTAGAAGGTTTATCTGGCTTTGCTCAGCTGACCCCCAGCTGTCCTGTTGATGCGGAGTGATTTATAGATACGCTGAAAAAAAATGGATTTAAATCATGATCATAGGAGAGAAATGCTAGTATGTCAAACTGGCAATACCTTTTGCAGGATGTACCTAAATCTTTAATTTTTATAGCGGCTAAGAGAAACATAAGCTTGCATATGGTACACACAGCATAAACAGACTCTAAAAAAGCCCAGGTTAACTGTCAAAATCAAGTTAATTTTTTTCAGTGTTTTAGCTACTTTTAAGGCAGATACTATTCGCTGACTTCATGTCCTCCTGACCAGTGTCAATCCCTCTGACTCATCAGTAAACTAATTTGTTGAGGAAATTAACTACAATAATTCTCTAAAAAGGAGGGTGGGGGGAAGGTAAAAATCTGTTTAAGAGCTGCTAACTGAATATGAAGAATTGGATGAGGAGAGGCAAAGGTAGAAATTAATTCAAAATACGGTAAATGTGTCAAAGAAAGGGACTTGGGTACTTTTACCTTTCCTTTTCTGCAATTCTTCACTCTCAGCTACTGCAAGGAGCTGCAGACCTGGCTGCGCCAGAGCTGTCCCCGCTGCGCCGGCTGTGAACCAAACCAGCGCCGAGCCCATGGCTTCGGGAAAGCACTTTCCAAGGAAATTCAAGAAACACTTGGAATGCCTCTGTCTATTAAAGAGTGACATTTAGTGTTGTACTTTGAAATATGTTTAAAGCACCACACAGCGTAAAGACCCTAAGGGGACCCATGAGCCGAATGAGATTTCCATGTCAGCACCAGTCACGACCTTTCCTTTACTGCATCTGCTTAAATACAGAAAACACGGTTTTGTTATAAAGTCAAGTCAAAACAGGGATTCAGAGTAAAATATAATATATACTTAGGGCTGCCCTCAGGGACCTTTTTAATGGTTTCATATAAAACAATACTCTGTTTACGGTGCGGTATTTCTCTGCTGAGCACGCCCTGCCCTCTTCCCGGCTGGCACGGAGCCACTTTGGCCCCTTCTGAGGGGAGGGGGAAGGCTCTGCCTCTGCATGGGCACAGCTGTGGGAGAAACCCTCTGGCCAGCCCCTGCGGAGGCAGCACAGCTCATGGGCTCCAGCAGAGAAGCCTAAAATCAGGCTTTTAAATCCGTCTTAACCCTTCTGTGAGAATCGGATGCTCAAACACACCTCATGACTCCTCTGCAGGATCCCGAGAACCTGGGGTGATCGCAGTGAGTCTGGGCTGTGAGGTGAGGAGGGAGTGAGCAGGTCTGGAGCCGCCTGAGGTCCCGGGGTGATGCCCTCGCAGCTCCGCAGACACCAGGTGCAGCTCCCGGGGGTGATGACACCCTGGCTGGTCTCTCCTGCTGGGTGCGGGGGTGGCTCTGCCCTGCCCCGAGCCTGGGCACGCGCGTCCAAGGGCTGTGGGCTCCCTCTGGTCCAATCCCTCTCAGCAACTGCCTGAAAAGCCGGGTATGCTGCCCCACAGGTGTCACAGAGATGTAAGTGCCCCAGATGGCGGCGGGTGTGCTGCTTCTGGCAGTGCTGCTGCAGCGAGTGAGTCTCGCTAATCTCTGTAACCCGCTAATGAACCGACATTTCTGCGAAGATGCACGCCTGCTCTTAAGCACTGCTAGTTAGAGGTGGATATGTTGTGAAATGCCTTAAAGTTCAGTAAATGATGCATTTAGCTACATGGAGTTTATACATCATGAATGATTTATTCATTTATAAATATTCCAAACTCCACATACATATTCTTCTGGTTGTTCAGTTTCTTGTAACTTATTGGTTCTTTATTATTTAATATGCAAGTTATGTCATCCAAGTAGTCAAAAAACTACTTTTTCCATCTGCTTTGTTCACAGCCTCCAAATTGCAGAGGAGGCAGAGGCTGGAGGCGCCAGCTCTGCCCCAGCTGCCCCAGCGTTCGTTCCTCTCAGCATTCCTCGGCTCGCCGGGGAGCAGGCACAGCATGCGCCAGTGGATTTTGGGGTCTCTTCCCTCTCCTCCTGGGCCCTTGCGACAGCTGCTGGCTCTGTCCTCTCCTTGCTCCTCGTTGGAGCTAATTAGCAAACAGAGCTCACTTCTGAGACTCTCATCCTTTTTAAGGGTGAAATTCACCCTTTGGAGCTGGGTGTGAGAACAGGACTTTCGTGTGACTTCATTTTTTCTCATTTCCTTTTCCTAATCGATCTTTGGTTTGTGTCCACTCAGAAATACCCAGGAGCACTCAGAATCATCCAAGCACAAGCCATGAAAAGCTCTCTGGGCAGGGAGGGTGGAGGAGAGAAGGCTGAGTTCGGACCTTGTCCCCCTGGACTGATGTCCCCACCAGTGCTGCCAGGAGGGGATGGTGCTGCTGGCGCTGTGGTAACCGAGTGGAGAGGATCTGACAGTGGCAATTCTTTCATGTACTGTTAGTGAACAGCCATCAGAAGACATTGACACTAACTGTGGGCCTTTTAAGAGTGTAATGTATTAGCAACTTGTCTCCTTGAAAGCTAATGACAAATGCCTTGTTTAAAAGGAAGATCAAAACATCAAGAAAAATTAGATTAAATGGTTATGAAACTCCCAGTGGAGGACGCATTTCTCAGAAGTATTCCCTGTTGAACCTTGGAAATCTGTAATTATTTCCCCTGCTTACTGCATTAGGGCTGGGAAAGTGTTTGCATTGCTTCTGCATGGAACTGCGACCGCGCTCCGTACGGCACAGCGAGCCCTGGGCAAATGCAGTTGGGAGCGGGGCGACAGCCTGGCACAGGCGATGGGGGTACAGGCGATGGGGGTACAGGCGATGCAGGTGGGGGTGATGCTGGTGGCAGCCGGCTGTTTGTGGAGGACAGAAGCAGTGCGGGGCTCGGGGACGAGCTGTGGTTGAGCCACAGGCTGCTCCAGGCCAGCGGCGTGCAGCCGGAGGTGGCCTCAGTCCATGCTGCTCCCTGGGAACAAACCCCCAAGTGTCCCGAGCAGCCTAGATCCTGTCCCTTAAACTGTCGTTTTACACCTAACATCGCAGGAAGGGACCTTCTCGCGGGCAGCACGCTGGTCCTGCTCCACCTGCAGAAGGTGCTGTGGCTTCGTGCAGCCTCTGAGCAAAGAGCATGTTGCCCCGTCACACTGTGGAAAGGGGTTTTCAACAAACGAAGGAGCAAAGACGCATTCGGCTGGGCTTTGCTGGGTTTGCAGAGGTCTGGGCTGCTCCAAAGCAGAGCTCGCGACTCAAATCGCCGGTAGTATCCATGTCTGGATGTAGATGTGGTGAGTGCTGCTAAAGCCTTTATTTTCAAGTAGACAGAGCACAAAATCTGTCAGAATTGCACCTTTGCTAGAGCAAAGGCAATTAAAATGGGACGTTTCAGGCCTCCCCCAAAGAAGATACTTTACATGTGTTTAATGAGTTTCACTATTGACACACAGACGTGGGATCTCGCTTGTAGCAGTCTGCAATTAAAAGCCCCCAACCAAACCTCAGAGGATTGAATTGTCATCTTTACAATTACAAATTATATCCATATTTAGGAAAAGGAAACTGTTTTCCTCCCAGTTTCTTGTTAAATAAATAGATCTTGGTTTTCTGCTGGACCCACGTGGTTTAGTACAGAGTTTTTGCACAGAAGTTTGGTGCAACACGATGGCAAAGTCTTTCCCTTGCAGAGAGCGGGTGGGATGAGGGTCCGTCTCGCTGCGTGCCGTCCGTCTGATCAGGGAAGGGGATGGAGAGATCTGCACTAGCTCTGTTTTGTTTGTAATCAAAGCAGCTGAATTAGGCTCTTTCGCTCCTATTTCTGTGTACCAGTTTGAAGAGCGCAGATGAAAAGTGTTGCGTTACACCAGCACCAATAAGTCACACTATCTGTGTTGTGACACACGGAATGTTATTAATTGTCAATCACAAACCACCAGGCTTGTCAAGATGTTCTCTTCTGAACAGGCTGCTTTAGACCTGAAGTGATTTTTAATCAAATGTTAATAACGCAGCATCTGTCAGTGGACCATTGGCATCATACAATAATAAAAAGTTAACATATGACACGGCAAATTCTAATGTTTTCATTTTTACTTCTTTCCAATTATCTGTGGAATTTCTGCCAGAATGAGAAGTGTGCTGACATTATTACATGCAAAACACACTGCTGAAAGATGAACATGTCTATTAAAGTCTGCGTTCCCCATCACGCGAGCTCCCGAAAGCACCTTTTCATCTCCACTCTCGAGGCTTCACCAGAGCCAGAGCTCTCCCGTGCCCGGGAGTGGGGATTGCCGGTGGGTCCCGGCCTTGCCTTGCCGGAGCCACGGTTAGGGCTCCCCTCTCCCCTCCCCGCCAACTCCAAGCACAAGCAACCCAGGACCTGAAGCCACAGGTCCGGCAGAGCTGAGGACCAGCCGGCACGGTGGGTGCCGCGGGGCTGGGCCAGCCCTCGCCCGCAGCAGCATCCCGCCAGGACACACGGAGTTGCAAAAGCTTTGAAACCCTAACAAGGGAGCTCTGTACGGCGGGGAGTGTGATTATTATTAATGGTTTGTGTTACAGGATAAGCGGTGCATAACAGATCTGCTGCAATATCAAGTCTTCCATCAGAAATTCATCATTTTGAGGACTTTGTCAAAAGTAGGCTAGGTATGCAGTGTGTACAAATCTGTGCGAGCGTAAAGCTACGTGGAAGTTCCGAGCACCTGTATATTTAAAATACATTCAATTTCCTTTTCTAAATGCATTGTTTTCACTTGAATACTTCATAACATTCAATGGATTGCAGTTGCTTCGTCTATAGATTCAATTTGTGTCTCTGGACAGAGTTTGAATGGATTTATTATATTGAAATGCAATTTTGCAGACATAACCTTATATCTGACCCGTCATTACTTATAATGCTAAACTTTGATATGTTAATTCTGCCTTATGTTTTTATATATTTTACGACACTTGGCTTAAACATTTTTAATCTACATATTGGTTTATGTCCACCTAAATTACTGTTGCTTCCGGGGACAATGTGCACACAAGATCTGGCAATTCATTACGCTAGCCCCGCTTAAATGAATTTCAAAAATTTAATAAAGTTCTCCCCCCCTCCTTCCATTGTGTTCAAAAGCTTCAGCATAAACACCAGTCCAGTGTTATCAAATCACAGAAGAAGAATAAGGTTAACCTCAAACAGCCCAGCCGTGCCGCAGACCTCGAGAAACGTCGTCTTTGATTAACGCTCCCCTCTAAAGCCCCACGTGCCTTCCCTCCGTCGCGCGCTGGGGTGGTGACGCACCCTCT
>NW_009718870.1:0-812 GCF_000703405.1 Apaloderma vittatum | reverse complement strand
TGTAGAAAATCATATCTACATATACAAAATTCAAACACCTTATGCATTAGTCTGTGTTCACCAATAGTTTCCTAAGAAAGCATGATTTCTGCTGAAGTCTAACGACCTTCCACAAAATGTGCCTTGTCAAAAACTGTGACAAATTAGCTATCTAAGTCTGATTTTGAGGTAAAACACTGGATTGTCTGAAATTCATAAGCATAGAAGAACTGTAAAGAAACTTCTGAAGAAACCTGAACCCAAATGATTCACAAACCTTCTGAGGCTTCTATGATACTGTGAATTTATCCCCACTATTGTCTCCTACCCGTCTCTGTGAGAGCTGGCAGACAGCCATGTTCTTCCTAAAAATAGTGCCTATGTGGGAGGCTGCATAATCTGACACCTGTGGACTGAGTACTTCTGCAACTAGCTTTTCTGCAAAATATATATATAGTTCAAACTATTAAATCTTATTGATAATAAATTTAGATCTTTAAATATCACCATATGAAAAAAATCTCTAGATGAACAATTTCAGAAATATTTAGGGCGATTCAAGAAAAAAATTTGAATACCAAAAGAAGGAAAATGCAAACTTCAAATATCAAGTACTCGATGTTCAGGAAAATAAATAAATAAATAAAAATCCAGGGGTTTCCTTTATGCTTATATCACTTCATTAAACCTTAAAATACATTCTATGAACAAGTAGAAGCTCTCCTGTAAATATTCTTCATGTTTCCGTACTGATAAAGGTTCCTTTTGGCAGGCTACAGCATATCTACAAACTGATAAAATAATTTCTCTAACTCATCCATTTCATGTCTGGA
>NW_009718869.1:96254-113109 GCF_000703405.1 Apaloderma vittatum | reverse complement strand
AGCCTCAACAATTCTGTGATTCTGTGATAAAGAAAATTCAGTTAGTAATTGCAAATGTGCTGAATTTAAACTTGCACTTAGCAGCAGAACCCCAGAATTTAGATTATACCTTCATTAGACGACCATTTGGAATAGGTAGGTTACTCTGGAAGGTAAGTGGAGAGTGCTTAGAAAAATCTCTTGCTACAAGATATAATGTCACCCACATATTTGCTACACACAATTTTCTTTCCAGTGAGAAGCTGATGCTATATGTAATACTAAGGTCTATCAGTAAATCTGTGAGTCAGATTCAGAGGAAGAGAGAAGAAGCTGTGTGTCAGCCTGCAGAAGCTAGGTTTCCCGCTCTGCTGGAATCACTTGACAAATATCTGGTTTTGATTTTCATTAATATAGTCATGGGAATTGAGCATCACTAGGACTTAAGCTTCCTGCCTTCAGGTACTTTTCTTCAGAAATAATTTTGCTTTTCAGTGACATTGTAAAGGCACTGCACAGTCATAGGTGTACAAAGGCAACCCTTAATTCACATAATCAAAGTAACAATAGCTTTATTACAGATCCTGTTTTAAGCATCTTCAGTATTATCACTAGCCCTCCTTCATGGAGGCCATAAATGTTATAGATGTTATCTGTCTACCCTAGAATTTGGGCATTCTTTGGAGAGGATTGTGGTTTCTTTGGGTATTATTTTTGTGGGTTTTTTTAATGTAAGGGTTGATATCCTGCCTGAGATATCAGCGTGTCTTTCCTCTTTCGTGCATATGCAGCTCTTGATCTGCTGTCTGTTATTTCATTCTTTTCCTTGAAGTGTAGGTCAGGATAATGTAGAGCAAGTGGTATCCTGATACAGTAAGTGAAGGATATTCATTACTCCTTTGCTTATCCCTTCCCATGGGACCTTTTTAGTAAAGAACTTCTCAGATAGGTAGAACTCCATGCTGCAACCTACAGTAATGGGAGGAATAACACTAGAGTTTGGAGAAAAAAAGAGAGATTTCAGCCAATTACCTTTAAGGTCAAGAATCAAAAGAACCATAGAGTTCTTCAGCATCTAATTGCGTTCACCCATCTTCTCAGAATTCTTATGGTCTTTTGCTGCATCACTGATGCAGACCTCTGCATTAGTTCACTAATATTGCTTCCCAGTACTGGAAGTAGTTCAGTTAACCGGCTTAAAACATTCTCTTTCTGTGTAAAGTGCTCCCTTTTTTCCCTATCTATGATTGTTCATGCATTTTGTATCATTTTAGAGGTAGTGGCAAATGGTGTTTGCACATGGGTTTCTCTGTACCCTTGTATACAGGAGTGTCTGATTTGAGCTGTGTAATTTTCCTCTTGGTATCCACGTGCTTTATGAAGGAAACTGAAGATGTGAGGGGCCTTACTCAAGCAACATCCTAGTCACAAAGCATGAAGGGTTTCTGCCATATTTCTAGGTGGAGAGTTATTAAATATCAAGGAACAGAGATGAATCTGGAGTCTCCTGAAATACTAGTTTAAAGTGCTGGCTTGCTGTGAGTTCAGAAACATTGGTCTTTTCAGACACCTGGACCTAGGAAACCCAGTTTACAGAATTTCCATCTCTAACCATAGTGCAAGGACAAAATCCTCAGAAACAGCTCCTGTAGAAGCCCCTGGCACTGGAGGAACTGGTGGGCTGGGGAGGTCACAGAGCTCATGGTGTTCCGACAGCCAGGAACTGAGGCTGGCAATGCCAGGTTCTCTCACAGCACTTTTGGTTTCAGAAATATTGTATGTTGGCTTTTTTCAAAATAGATTTATTTCACAGTTGCTGCTTTTGAACAAGGGATGATTAATTGCAGTTAGTTCTGGGCTTCCATTGCCTCTGTGTGGATTCCATGTAGCTAATAACACTCCCATCAGCAAAGAACTTGAAGGGAGATTGATATTATCCTACATTTATACATTCTGCTCTCTAGCAGGTCTGGACCAAGTGAAATAGGCATGACCGATGCCTGATCTTCTGTGCATGAGAGCATGCATCTTGTAGAACCACAGCTACTGCCGACTAAACATGTTTTCTTTTGTGTTCATACTGGCAGTTGGCTTGGAATAGTTTCAGCAGTGCAAGTGTGGGGAACCAACCACAAAGAAAGGCCTTAGAAATAATCCTGTTCTTCAACGTTGATACACGAATACGTGTCCATACGGTGTTTTGTGCTTTGCAGACGTGGGCACAGTATACAGATGTTATTTATTCAAGTGCTAGATTTGTATACATGTTCAGGCAAATGCAGATGAATCATCACATATGCACCTCTCTAGAAAATACGGTTTAACTGTTATCTGAAGAGAAAACATGCCATTTGCAGAAGGGATGTCATACTAAGGGTTGATCTTTGGACTTCTCATTATTTCAAAGGTTATTTTGACATTCAACATCACAGGTGAAGTGTTGTTTTGTTTTGGGGGAGAGTAAAAACTCAGCACTTGTGTACCTATGTCTCAGGTTTTGCTACTAGTTGAAGCCACAATCTGTAGTTAAAGCTAGCATATTTTGCTACTGAAATTAGCATGCTCTGTTGTTAGTATTATATTCTGAAGTAAACCATGAATATATATGCAGTCCATTTAAAAAAAAAAGTGCTGCAAAAACCCCACAAGGCTCTGAAAGATATCTGCTGAAAGGTCTCGAGTGTTGAGTTTCTACTAGTTATTTCTTATTACTTATTTATTATTTGTAATTATGTATTATTCCTTAAGTTATTTAAGTGAATTTGTAATAAAAAAAAGCAAAGTGAAGAAAGATAGAGTGGTGATACAGTAATTTTAATTTTCTTTTAACAGATTAGGGCAACGGTAGTAATTTGAACAAACATCCTGAGCTTAAACTGATCTTAAATTCAGTCAGTTATTTTTGGTAATTCTTAAGAATATGTTTAGATATACACTTACGTAGAAAATAATCCTTATATGCCGTAAATTGACATTTTTGTATCTGTGTAGTATGTGGACGGGAAAAAAATGTAATCTTTAGATGTCCTCCAGATAGCTGACTTGAACCAGGGCTAATTTTCAGCATTACTCTTTAGGATCTTATATTCTAACATTTGTAGCTGCCAAATACTATCAGTTGCAACCCAAAGTACTTCAGAAAACACAGTGAGTAAAAGAGGAAGATGCTAAAGGAAAATATTTTACTGTGCTTTCATTGCATACATTTTTGCTCAATTCCTCCTTCTCTGTTCTTGTTGTTTCGCTTGTCACTTAAGAAGGGATGCTGCTTTGCTCACTCTGGGGTTGGATATTGTGAGTCGTCGTCTTGTCTGTCCAGCCGAGCACAGGTTATATGAATCTTTGTAAGTCTGGTTTTCTCTGTATAGATATGCTGCTGCTGTTCTCATGTTATCTCTGTCTTGTAGTTGTAGGACAAGCACATGCTTATATGCTGAGTGAATAAGGCATGGAAGGCAAAGTATAGGTGTATGTTCTTGGCAGCTACCCAATTCTTACTATTTCTTTTTAACAAATTAACAGAATGTAACCAGAGAAGTCTAATACACCGTAGTACGTTGCTGTGTGGTAAAAACTGGCCTTAAAACATCTGATAGGTGCTAGTAGCTCCTCACAGCCTGTCTTTACTTCCATCCACATACATGCAAATCTCAGTAGTACTTTTGCACCCTCAGCAGTTTTGTTTCCTCACTCTCATCCATCTTCTTCGTCCCAGACCCATTACAAGACCGTTTCTATCTGTATACAAGAAGTACTTACCTGTTTTAAGAATCTTCCACTCTCTCCATCCTTATAGATATTTTATATTGTACAGTAACCACCCCTCTGAATTCATCTTCCAGCTCTCTTGCTCATTCCCCTTTTTCTTGTCTCACACTTGCATTTGCCAGCACTACATGCTCTCTGTTTGGAAGAACACGTCTGTGCTGTGGTGCTAGGCATCCTATTTCCTCATTCAGAGCAGTTAGGCATGTTCATTGAAATACATTTCTTTCAACAATCACTTGCAATCTGAAAAATATAGTGCCTTGTGTCCACTGGAGATAACAAGGATGGAAAAGTGCATCTGTTCCACAAGGCACTGTGTAAATTATTTTGTGGGATTTGTGTGTAAGTGACTGTATTTCTCTTTGTAAAGAATTACAAGCCAAAAATATTGGCCAGGTCTCTTAAAGAGCTAAATACAAAGCTCAGCTGAAAGTGTTTCAGGTAATCTTTTGTAAAAAGTAAAATTTAAAAAGGAATAACAAGAAAAAAAAACAGGTTGGAAAGCCGTGCAGACTAGAAATACTGACTTGTAAAGCATTCACCACTACCAGGGAGGAGTTACACAAAAATGCTTCTGATGGTTTTGAAATCTTGTGTAGAGAAATTGCTTACCCTGCCATCATACAGAAATGCTGAAGACGACAGTCTTGGTTTTTCTTTGGTTTTTCTTTGGTTTTACTTCAACAGGTCATCTTTTTAAAAATTTTAAAAAGCAGCTCAATTACATAATTTTGATTCATTGCAAATTTTTAACATTGCACATGCAGACTTTGGCTTCAGTGGCACGTAAAAATCAACCAGCTTCGAATTTAAGAGCTTTTCTATGCTTGATAGTGTTGTTTAACCTTTATTCCTGCAATAGCCCTGTGCATAGGTTACTCCAGACCACAGCGTATCACTATCCCTTCCCATCAGCTGAGGCACTTTCACTCCCCTGCTTGTTGTCAGAGGTATTCCATATGGAGTGAATAAATATGAAGTATAGGTGTTTTAGAAGGAGTGCTTATGAGGCATAGGTGCTTTACAGGGATCCCTCTAGACAGGGATGAGATCACTGTTATGAAGAAGCGCACGAGCAGGCACATGTGAAATATCTTTTCAGGAGGATATGAAGTGTCTCTGTAGGAAGAATAAACGTTCTGAAACTTCTGCTGACAGTTTTGCATGATAGAGCAGCTGTTCTGGTCAGACAGGAGGTCCTTTTTAGCCAAGTGGGGTGTCAGATAAAGAGGTTTCTAGCAGGTTTTTTTTTGGAAAATCATGAAAGTGTTAACTCCTGTACAACAGTGGATTGATCTAGTTGATTTAAGATGAAGTGGCTACCGATCCATTCCACCCACTCTTATAAATCAGTGTACTCAGAGCAGATCAGCAGAAAAGCACGTGCAGAGGCTGTGCAGTTCACAGTGCAGCACACTGACATAAACTAGAGTGGATTTCAATTTACTTTTTAGCATCAGTGGTGATTTAAGCAAGGGGTACAACTCTATGGTTAGTAGGTCAACATTTGTGGTTTCTATTTAATTTACCAGAATTTCCTTTCTTTTGTTTCTGTTTTCCTTTTTTTAGACACAACTTCTTTTACCTCTAATACCATCCTTTTCCTTACTGCAACTTGTGAAAGCTTTTTTTACTTCTTTCAAAGTCTTTTGTAGCAGTATAAATATACTTTGAGCCTCTAATTATGGTATTTTTTTTCTATGCCACCTGCAAACATTTTACCTTTTTAGCTGCACAGTTAATTTTCTTTAAGTTACTCATTTTACGTAGTTTCCCTTTTTAAAACTTAATGCTAAGTGATGGACTTTTGGCTTTTTCTCATCTTCAAAGATACTGCATTTGCATGTGCCTTGGTTACTGTTACAGGCAGCTCTCCTGTTGTTCATGGACTTGGCAATCAGAATTTCCTTCGTCTCTTCCATCTTCTAAACAGTTGCTCCAAAACGCAGAATTTTGTAATGTCTAGAGAGGCAGTCTCAGCATCACCAGTCAATGAAACTTGGACAATGTGAATGACTGTCGGGAATCCCAGTCTCCCATTATTACTGCATTTCTTGTCCATGCAGATTTGGGTTAGATAAGTCAACCATTTCTTGTGGTGAATGCATGTGTTCAGCAAATTAGCTAATTTTAGTTTAGTTCATACTTCTGCCAATCACCCTTTTGCAGTAGTACTTGCTTAATCTTGTAAAAGTCTTTGAAAAATTGTAGACTACTGGGGACTGTCTGATACTGAACTAGTGTAATCTGCCTATGTTTATATATAATATACATGTGTATAATGTACTTTTTTCTTTGCACAGTAAAATTGTTCAATAAGAGAGGTATGAATTAAAAAATATTTTATCCATTAAATTCTTCAAATACAGCCTGGTCACGTAAGTGACTATCTGAATTTTGGTATTAAAAGTTGGAATTTGGATCAGAAAAAGTACTTTCCATCATTTGTTTTTTTCATGTTAGTAATAGATAGAAATTACTCTGTATTCAAATATTACACTGTCTAAGTTTTTGCAATACATCTTATGTTTGTGTATGTTGTGAACTGGCTAGATGAAGTTTAGTAATAGAACATATAAAAGCTTTCAGCAGGGGCTGGTTACTCAGCTTACATCTATCAATTCAGTAACATCAGTTCCACGCTGCTATGCTAATTTACACCAGCTGAGGTTTTGGGCACCAGTCCTTTTATTGTGTCTTGACTTTTCTAGCACATAGGTTAAGCAACATTTGATAACCATATGCTTAGTGTATTGTGCCAGTAGAATATGACTTAGAAGGTGGAGTGTGGGAAGAGTGGGAATAATCGCAAACGTGTATTGTTAGATTTTACTGACTTCAGAATGTGGCATAAATACAATGTCAGCTTCTCTATAAAACAAGGCCCCCATGTGGAGTCAAGACTTACAGTGGGATTCTGTAAAACAGTAGAAAAGAAGTCTTAAAATTATGTGGATTTAATTCATTGTATTTTCTTCCAAAGTTATATCTTAAAAATTTAGCAGTCCCAAAGTAAACACTTAAAAATGCAAAGCCGGTATGTAAATGCATTTCTAATGTGTCAGACATCTGAAGCATATTTGAGTCTTTATATTTTGCTTTGGCATCCATGAACAGGCAGAAAGCTTTTCAGCATTTGTGCGAGATGGGAAGACAAAAGATCTTCTCATAGGAACTTGCTCCTTTTGTGCCACTGCAATTGAAGGGAGCAGTAAAATAGTTACTACGGATTATCTGATTATGCAAGACCTACCTAGGTGGGTGAGTATTCAGAGGATATCAGTTTCCTTTGGATATTTTAATGATTAGTGTGCATCCTCTTAGGAGCTCTGGTAGGAAGCAAGTGTGAATGATGGTCATCAGGGCAGAAAGCAACTAAAGAAATGAAAGCAGAAGGAGAGCTGAGAGCATTCCTGTGGAAAACTGGACTGTATAGTGTTGGGCATCTGATTGTGCCAGTCTATTTTTGTCTATTTGTTTTGTCTCTTGCATGTAAAAAGGGTTCTTTTTTGAAGTCTAAAAGAACTTACTTGTTTTTAGAACTGAGTGACATCTTCTGAGTTAAAGGGGGGAGAAGTTACACTAAGTTGGAAAATATTTGTGTCTGCAAACTTTTTTCCTGGAAGTTTGAGTCATAGAAGCTGCTTTCAAAGCTTTGGGCTTTAGCAAACTGCGTTGTGGTGTGAAGTTTAAATGATGAAGTATGGTAACATACCACAGAGTGTCCCTTGGGTTGTGAAAAACCACTTCTGGCTGCTTCTGGTTTAGTTATTTATTATTTGAAAGCCAATTAGTGTTATCTTTTTATATTTGGATTAGAGACAAGTTATCTAGCAAATCTTTTTTCTCTGTGGGCAAGAACGAAATAGCTGTTACTTATGTGAAATAAGCAGTTGTGTTTTCATGCCATGATCAAAACTTCCTATTTCAAAAGCCACTACTTAACAATTACTTTAATGTCAGCATTCACCTAGGGTCTATTAATGCAGATACTCTAAACTGTTCCTTAGGTGTGGAAGCAAATGACAGCACATTGCTGATTTTGTTACATCTTGATTACATACCTAGAGATAGTAAATCATCATCATGGCTGAGCTTCACGAGTGAAGATATGGGAAGGGCTCTACCAACACTTGCTACAAGTGCGCTGATGGCTAAAAAGGCCGATGCAGGATAGGCAAGTCCAGTTGCAAATGGCACAGCAGAAAGTCTCCTTAGGTGGTATTGGCGAGACACGGTTCTTTCTGAGTTGTCTTTTCTCCTCGAGACTAATTCTATGTGCCGTTCTCAAAGGAGGCATCAGCGTTATGGATGGTGTGTCTCCACATCTCCCGACTGGAGGCCAGAGTGGACCACTAATGGTAGTCAATATGGCCAAAACCAAAGTATTGTTTCAGAGACATACCTAGAGATAGTAAATAATGCATTTTAATCAGCATTGGTCATCCAAATAAATAATTTATATGAAAAAAATATTGTTTTGATACAACTATTGATGATGTTTTACTGCTGTGTTGGCATCTGCAGTCACTGAAGTACAGCTTAAAGTCCTTGTTTTTTTCTTGGCCAGAGGCTACCTTGGTAAGCAACGTTGTATTTGCCTCCGAGCACAGAAGACTCAGTGCTAGTCTGCTTACTGCCATCGTTTCCTTATGCATGTGTTTCAATGCTTTTAAACCCAAATACTCCCCTTAAAGTGCGATGACCTTTTCCTAATCATGTCCTCATATGGAATAGCCTTAATTCATTAGTCTATGGAAATAAGATTGCGGACAAACTTCAGTGAGCTCAAGGGGCTGATAGCAGTAGTCTTCCAGTAGAGGGGGTGTGGTGGACATCCTCTGGGTTGTGGGTCTGAAACATCTCAGTTACTCAGCCATATTTGTCAAGAGCAGCAGGCTGCTCCATCAGCTAGCTGCACTGACACCTCTCTTTGTTAGCTTCTGTGCGGCTTTTACTTCCTCCCCTTGTTTAACAGTCAAGGATGCTGTTGTGGAAACAAGTAGGGGAGCTTTCTTACCCTGCCTCTCCAGTACTATGTGCAGTGCTGTTAATTCTGTATTTTAATGGGGGTAGATTTAATTTGATGTCACTTCAGTTGCTGGAGATATTGCAATGTATCCCTTACAGAGATCAGTATTTAGGTTCTAATCTCATATAGCCCTGCTAACGTATCAGATACTAATATGGTGTGGAGATAGCAATGCTGAAAAGTATGTATACTGATATTAAAATACTGGTTGCTGAAGTCCTGTTTATGCAGCTTGTATGTGTTCTGATATTTGTTTGAGGGGAAGTGAATGTCAAGTACCATGCTTCATTTTCAAATGTTTGCAAGTTGTTATTGATACAATTCAGCTTTGCTGGAAATATATTTTTTTAAGTTTCATCTGTATCTTAGCTGAGGAAGCAAAAGTTCCAGTCTCAAAACCAACATTTTTTCTGTTATTTGTCTACTGAACAGTCTGCTCAAAATTTCTTTCTAAGGAGTGAGAAGCCCTTACTGCCACATTGTCACATTTAAATTCTGGTTTATGTGAGTTGATACAACTACAGTCAGTTTCTTCTATTAGATTACGTTACTAGAGAAATAAAACTGTTTTGTAGACACTGTAGTATCTGCATAGAGATGTTGCAGCTTGTTTAGGCTTCAGAAGCCTCTTTATTTTCTTTCTTTTGTCCTTCCCCCTGCACATGGAGCCTTACACAGTGTGGCTGCAGTTGCCTGTTTAGGGTCTTTACTGCCTGCCACAATACGACTAACTGTTCGTGTTGTGCTTATTTGTGGCACAGTTTATGACAAAAGAAAATTAACAATATCTGGCAATAATTACAAAGAAAAAGAACGTGTAGACTAAGTCAGGACTAAGTATTTCTGTTGGTATGTTGACAATAGAAAGTACTGATGAATATATTTTTGGATGTAAAAACTACATGTCTATTTTGACAAGACAAACATGAATAGACTTTTGGATCAAATAGTATTGGATCAAATGCTATCAAAGACTACAGTTCTGATGAAAACAGTAGTCTGTGGACCACAAGAACCTGCAGATTGCTGCCTTCTAAGAGGCATCAAAAATATGTTTTGATGTTGGTTTTGCTATTTTGTGAAGTGATTGGAGTGTATTACTGAATGAAAATCTTTTCTTTCTCCGTCTTTCTGTGGGTCTGTGTTTCTGCCTTGACAGTTGGTGTAGTTATCAACAGTGACTGGGCTTTCCAAGAAACTGCATCTTCCTCAGTTATTTTGTCAAGGCTTATAATCGCCTTAAAACTTGCAATTCTCTATTACATTATGTTCATACGCCTCTTTGCTGCACAGTTACAGCAGAAGTAAGAATGGAATTAGTAAAAGATTTCCTTCTTTGTAGATGATATTAAGTATTGTTAGTAAGCAGCTTAAAACTGCTGGAACGCACCAGATTTTAAACTAAGATGATTGTAGAAAACCTTTCATATAATACTTATTACTGTACTAATCACATGTGTGTTAGTCTTCTGTGTTAAATTTGACAAAAAATAACTAATTTTGGAATTATTTGTTTGTGTGTGTTCCGAAGGCCATTAAGAAGCCCTCTGCTATAGCTTGCCTTTGACTGCAGTGTTTAGAGTTTGTACATATTTAAAAGTTCATTTGTGCAGTTAAGAGTAGTCTAGTGACGAGGTCTGCATCTCAGGTGTTTACCAGGAAGAGTATGATGAAACATAATAGCTTTAACATTAGAATGCAAACATAACCTAGAATTTCTTAGTTACTTCTGCTGGTTTAGCTGTGTTTTTGAACACTTGCTTCGTGTGCTTTGCTCTTTGCCTTAAGTCTGTATAATTCTTCCCTAGACCTCCCATGCTGTTGAATGTATGGGTAGAATGGTAGCTTCCAAGCAGGTCACTCACCCCTAAAGAAAACACTTTCAGGTCACGTCATGTAACCTGCATTATAAGAACAGCTGTGGGTAAGATTCTAAAAATGAGTATCCTGATCCCTTTACATGTTTTGTTTTGGGTTTTTATGGTTTAGATTGGGTTTTTTTGAAATGAGATACAGAGAGTTTCATTATAATATTAATACAGTAATCTCTCTTTTTTTTCTTGATAGATAAAAAAATATTTTGAACTTGAGCCACTTGCACGTGGGAAGCGCTGGATTCTTAAACCTTGCTCCTTGGATGATATGGAGGCAGTAAAAGACAGCTTCTCCCTTCTAATAAACTTGCTAGAAGAGAGAGACTTCGAACCTTCAAGAATGTGAAACACAAGAGAGAAGAGTGATTCTCCAGACAACACTGTACCTGCACATTCTGCTCACAGCTTAGTTATGGTGTGGTATCCAGACTGTGCTGTGATATGTTCATACACAGTTAGGGCAGAATGTCCTTTTGTTAAAATAAATATTCTGTGAATCAGGTACACAACTATTTCCAGTAAAGTTGTCTACACTACTGAAATAGGGAGTTCCTCTTTGTTTACCACTATTTCTGTACACTGCATGTTGCTTTCTGGCATTGTGATCATCGATAGGAAATTTTACACGCACAAAGATAACATAGTCTGTAAAGGAGGAATTCTGCCTGCTACCTTGGTTTTTGAAAAATAACTAGTGTCTTAAGGATCTGCGAGACTTAACTTGTATTAGCTTATTTACTGACTCTACAGTATGAAAGCACAGCCACTGAGAACTTTAATAGCGTACCTTAAAGGCAAGGAGTTTCTTGTTAACGCAAAGGTTACTTAACAAGTTTCTCTAAGTGAAAACACAGTTGACAAGTTGGCTGATTCCATTTCTGAAGTCAGAGAGGAACCATGTCAAAGGCAGAACCATTATTTTTGCTGAAGTTTCCTGAAGCATAAATTATCAAACAAATGTGTGTGGATAACAGTATCTGGGAAAAATAGGTGACATAAACAGGTGATCTAAGTAACAATATTTTTAGGAAATACACAAAAGTTGGATGAAGTAATAATTTTCATTAAAGGTAGTTTTCCGTATGAGAAGCAAAGCAAATGTCTGTTAATTCAGCTGTGGAGGCTTTATTACTAGTTAGAGGGGTGATTTTTACATAAGGATTGCTTCCTTTATCATTCTTTCATAGAGTACTACCATTATCATAATATTGCCAAGGCATCTATAACATAATTAAGGGCCTTCCAGTGTTTGTACTATAAGCTTCTCTTTTCAGGCGATTACAACTTGTTCTTTCTCTGGGCTGAATGTTACTCAGAAGACAAAAAAGTATTCATTGGAAGGAACATTTGTAATACATTTGGAAAAATCCTCTTTGTTTCCAGTAACACAGCACATATTTCCTCTTTCCAAGTTTTTTTCCCCATTGTAGATTTGTAGTCTTTTGGCTGCCTTCTGTTGGTTTTTTAAAACCTTATAAACTGATTTTGTCCATTGAAGAAACATGCCAGGTCACTGGTTCACCATTAAGTCAGTCACAACTGGGTGTGTGCAGATCAGTCGTGGGACTGGTGCACACCTTCAGTGCTGTGCCTTGTGCATTCAGCTGCCCTCATGCATGAGTGTCTGTAAACACAAATTGTAGTGATACATCAGTGGTTCCTCATTGGTTCTGCTTGTGTTTTGAAACTCGCAACTCCATTTTTCAGGGCTGTTAAGCAACATATCTTTCCACTCCGAGGATATATTTTTTAGGCTTGAAGTTTATTGTAGTTTCTCACAAGTTGATATGGGGATAATAAAATAGCAAGGATCAGCTTTTAAAGGCTTATAAAAGCCATTTCTGTATTACTTGCAATTATATTCTTTGTTAAACAGAATGTTTTAAATAGTGTTTTTTTGTTTACTTTTCACTTTCCATGGATTTCTAGCATTGCTCCCTCAGAATTATTTCTGCCAAAATGCATGGCCTGATGATCATTGTTTTAGCTTGCTTCCTATTACCAGAAAGAAGCTGGGAGAACTGGTAAGCTCCTTGTTTAATTTTGTGATAGAATAGGCAGAAATCCTGACAGGCATCTCTTCTTGCTTTGTTTTTCTTCTCTTTCCTGCCAGGTCAATCACCTCACTCCTAATGCTTTTGGAAATATCCAAGAACTGGAACTGTTCATTTTAAAACACAGAGAGGAGCCCTGTTGGTTTGGTTCTCTCTCCACAATTTAGCTGCCCAGCAGTTTCTCTTGTGTGGGTTGAGGAGGTGTCTTTCCCTGGATTTAAAGAGGAACTGGATCTAGTTTACAGTTCCAATCTCTCTCTTAGCTGATGTGAGTTTAGAGGCTACAGAGTAGCCAGATTTCCACAAAGTCCCCAGATTTCTGCCCTGCTTAAGGACAGTGATGAATATGAAGGGGTGGGGAGGAATGAGAGAAGTATTTTCCAGACAAGGCAGGCAGTTTGGGGAGGCAATTAAGGGGATTCAGAGCTTTTACTGCTTTTGCATTGAGCATTAGTTAGAAGATGAGAGATCTGTTTTGACTGTTTTGCCCCCTCTTTCCCATACGAAAGTTGTGAACCAAAAGCTGCAGCAAATGATAATTAGCCCAACTGTATTCCATTCTTAAAACTGTACTTATATGTGCCATCAGTGAGCCTGCTCAAATAAGTTTCTGAGTTATGTTTTGGTCATGATTTCCCAACTATGCATTCTTAGAAGGTGCTACATGACTAACGTGCAGAAGGCCTAAGTAGTTGATGAGAATACAGCTTTGGCATGTGCCAGTCGCCACTTAAACTAGGGCCTTTTGATGCTTAGTGCTTTTTCTATGTAGTGTCAACTGCATAGGAGCAGTGATTTTTTTTCTTTTTCCCAGAATGATTTTGAACATGCTTTTTCTTAACTAATACCGTGATCATTCCTCACCACAGGTTGAAACAATACCTCATAACTGCTTAAGGTTAAGACCACCTTTACTTTACTTTGAGTGTAGTTCTTCTGTGGTTTTGTGTTGTGGATGGACTTAATGGATGTGTACCTTTTTAATGTCTGTGAACACCCTCACCTTTTTATGGAGGAATTTAAAATGTCTGTAGCAGCTCACATCACACTTCCTTGTCTAAAGTTCTAAAGTTTTTTGGGATGTTACAGCTATGACAGAGTATGTAAACATCATGCAGTTTTTATTCAGATGGCTGATCTCAATTGTTATTGTTTTGGTTTAGTTTTAAATCTTTTCACATTTGTTCATCATTTAGGTGAAATAAACATGGGCACTAGGCTCTACTTTCCGTGCAAGTTCATTAAGGAGTGACCATTGTCTTTAAAAAAAAAAAAAAGATACTATGCTTTAATGTTCTTTAGCCATCTGTTAAATTACTTCGTGTGTGTATGTGTCTGTATGTGTCTGTGCCCACATTGGGCTTCTTCTCAGACCTGTGGCTGTCTGCAGTGTCTCAGCCGTCAGAATGAAAACATTATCAATCAGTATCTAACAACAGCTGGTTTTGACAAGCTTCTGTCTGCTGCCTAATGCTTTACAACTTGTCAATAAGACCTCTTTGTCTACCCTGCTCTGAGCTGGTAAACTTACTGCTTCCATGTTGTGTCCTGTACTTGTACTTCTAGCATTTGTATGGAGAAAAAGTTAAATCTTAGTGCTTTTTGATATTCTTTCTTGCTGTATAACGCTCCATGTGTATCTTAGCTTGCCTCTTCAGATGCGCTATACAAAAATCTATCATGTATTATTTCATTTAACTTCTTGCATTTCGTTATATTTATAGAAGTTGCAGATTTTTGTACGATATTAGTTAATACAGTTGCCTTTTTGTAATGGCAATTAATTTATATTATAAAAGTTTGTATCTTTACTGTAGTCAAAAGTATTAGTTAACTGCCATATTATCTTGACTTTATACTAAAAATGCAGTGTCTATATGCAGAAGTTGAGCCATTTGAGTGGGCAACTGCTGACATGAGGAACTTGTACTGTTTGTGATTTATACATGATTTCCATTATCAAAAGAAAAAAAAAGGAAAAAAAAGGCAATAAACACTGTGTAGAGTTGAGCTGCTAAGTTTGGATTTCTTGAATAGGAGCCAGTTTGGGAGTATGGTGTGTTACCTTGATTTGGTATTTTAGAACAGAGACTGGAATAATCTTTGCATAATTATTCCGTGATGTTAAACTTAGGGACGTGTTTATATGACTTGAAATTAGTTTTAAATAAAATGACATGGCAAAGTACATTTACAAAAATAAAAAAGCTACAAAAGTTGAGCTTAGGAAAATACTATGGGAAAAATAAAAGCTTTCTGAGACAACTCAGTGTTACTGTATCAAACACTGACGAGAGGAGACTCACAAAAGGAGTTGTGGCAGCTGATGGAAGCATCGCACTACTGAGGAAGACTGGAGTTGCTGAATCATCTACTGAGGTATGCTATTTACATTTTATTGTTTTTAAATCTGCCTCCTACCAAGACTACGATGGAAATAAAAGATTTTTAAACCTAGATTTTTTTTTTCATATAAATTGAAACTGAAAATCTGCTAATCATGCCTCATTTGATAGCTCTTGAAAGAATTTTCATTAGCTCATTAGCCCTTTGACCTAGTGGTTCAAACAAATAAAAACATCTGTTTGTGTCAGCTGTAGGGTTAGTCATCCTGGGCCTAGGTTAATGTGACAATGAGAGAGTCCTGTATCCTACATGAAAACAAAAAACGTACCTTTGTCAGTATCTGTATTTGGAAAGGACCCCTGAAATCAAGTAGGGCTGATGAATTCTGTTAGGTGAAGAGTTTGAAAAAGATCATTATCTTTCTCAATCCTCAGCCCTCAGAGGTGAACTGACAAACTTCATTGTGTGGGTTGGACTGAATTTCAGGTCTGATTTAACTGAGACATTTCTGTTAAATCTAGCTGCTTGAAACATCCCAGCTGTATTTAGAGATGGCAAAGTATGCGGTATATGTTGCTTGCTCATTCACCAGATTTCACAGGAAAATGTAGTATGTGGCGATTCCGCTGAGTTCTGATGAAATATATTCAGGACGGCCTTGTTTGTGGACTGTAAGTTCGTGCATCTTGCCTGTTTAGCGCCTCCACTTATGATGTCTTGAATATGCCTTAATTTTTTAATCACTGAAGCTGTCTATTAAAGGCAAATATTTAAGTGTGAATATTGATGCTAACAGAAGTCTGTGCAGCACCAGTTATCTATGGTAGTAAGGTGGAGAAAACAGAACAGAGATATTTTAATCACCTAGTTGTCAGCTTTACAGCCTGTTTAGCAAAAGGTCCTGTGCCAGTGTGGGATGATTATGAAAAATTAAGAATTGAAGGCATAAGGAAGAGAATTTACATCATCCATATGCAACCATACTATTATGGGAATAGAGGGACTCATTGCGTGAATATAGCCTGGTTTTTCTGAAGACTGTGTTTGTAATGAAAAGCTGTTGTATGGTTAATTTCCAAGCACAGAAACATTTTGTCACTCATGAAAAAGCTATACATAAGTTAGAGAACCTGCCCACATGCTAATAAGTCAGAGACACAAATTGGACCTATTGTGCTTGTGTGCAATATAAGGAAGGCCGTTCACAATTATTTTTTCCAATTCTCATGATAAGATTGTGAGCCAAAACTGACAAAAAACAGCAATCACAGCACTTCTTTTTTACCTGTCACCTTGAAATAGCAAAACACTATTGTTTATTTTTATTACTATGCCATGTGACTATAATTTATTGCATTTCAGTGTGCACTGGAAAGTATTTGTATGTATTAAGTAAAACAAGACAAAAAATAAATCCTTTTGTGGTTTGGCAGCTTCCATATATGAAGAACTGCCCTCTTTCTAAAGACATATTTACCACAGGAGTACAGAAGCCTCATGTTACAGCTTTTGTTATAAATTACTGCTAACTGAAATGCTAAATCATGGAAATCCCAAACAAAAGCTCTGGTGCTGTTTAAATGCATAGTCCCAAAGACTGTAGAGCAGAAAACAAAGTCATGACTTGCATATATATGTTGCAAAACCAAACCAAGTTTAATGGCTAATCACATAGCAAAGTATTACATATTGTAGCGGTGTGACAGTCTTGTATTTGGAAGGTTGATCGAGCATTTTGTAAAAAGTTTAAGTTTATGGTAGGTTACATTTTGAGCCTGTCAGCTTTGACACAGTGCCTTTAA
>NW_009718869.1:83870-96223 GCF_000703405.1 Apaloderma vittatum | reverse complement strand
TGCTGTGTGTTAAGGTTAGCACCCTAAAAATTTCTTCTGTAGAAGTTAATCCACTCAGTGTTCTGTTAGCACATGCTACAATAGCATTTTCTGTCCTGTGTCACCTTATCTCATTTGCTTGAAAGCACATACCAATTTTTCACTTACAGACATCTTGCTGGTTTTGAATCAAAAGTTTCATGTATATCTATCTCATGATAGACTGTGTGCTACTATGTTCCGTAGCAGATCTTCAGAGAATTTTATACACCAAGATTGCAGTATTGTATACTTTTGAAGACCCCATTTTTGACAGTATCAAAATTGCATTTTTAAAATTATTATAATAAAAAATACCTAATTGAAGAACTACAGGATTATTTTATTATACTCTTTCCACGTATCTTATCTTTGTAAGACCTAGACATTCAAGGTATGAATGGAATTATACCATTTAAAATTAATGCTGATTAACTGCAATATCTAGGAAATTACTCCTTTAATTTAACAGTGGATTGAACAATCCAGTCTCGTAATTTGCTCAGTATTTAACTGCTACAGAAAAGAAATTGGCACTTGTTGTCCATAATGTAAATTATAACAGCTTTAGTTCATCTTTTCTAAATTGCTTTGTTTGCCAGTTAGATAGCCGTAATCCTCTCTGGTTTACACATATGTGTCACTTAAAGTTGAAAGCCCTCCTTCAAGTGTCTGAAACTAAGGTTAATTTTCAAAAAAAATAAATGCTAATTGTCTTTTCTAAAAATATTTTGGTACATGATTTGCAGGAGTGTGACTGATGCAGAAAAGTTCCTTGTTTACCTTTAAAGCATGACCTTTTGGTTACAGTAAATACAGTACTGCAAGTCTGGTAAAGTCATCATGAATACTAAAGTTATTGAGTCCATTTACCTCACATTCCTCCCTATTAGCTTCCACAATTAACATCATCCACAGCTGAAAAAATAATACTAGTTGTCAGTGATAAATGAGGTGAAATCGTCAATCACTGAAGTTGACAGTATTATTTTAAAAAGACATTGCAAACAAATGTTTACCCAAAGATAGTAGTATGTTGTGGAGATTTTGTTCCTCGGCGTTCTCTCATGTCACTCACATGACAAGCTGACTTCAGTGCTCACTTTCAGACTTAAGTGAGGTTTTTTTATATTCCTTTTTTTCTGGGCTTTTTTTTTTTTTTAAAATGTAACACAAAGATTACCAAATACTCAAGCACCAAAGCCTTTAGCAGAACCGGGAACATTCCTGGTAACCCTCAGATCTGAGACAGAACTTCAGCTTTTTGTTTATTTGTTTTCTTTTCTTGGTATGATGTGCAGACCTGAGGTTCTGGTTCAGACCTGTCTCCACTGAGAGATGCCAGTAATATAGGAGTCTACTATTACAGGGTGTATAAATATCCTGCCTAATTTTAGCACTTGCTTTTGATCTCTGAAGAATTGTAGTATCAAGGTCAAATATTATGTGGTAGTTTCATGTGTAGATGTATTAGTGACCTGGATATTAAAGGAAATGTATACAGTGTTTTTAGAGAATAAACCTCTTTTTTAAATTTCTTTTGATTCTCATCTATAATACTACTTTGGGATGATTGATCTTGTTCTGGTTGCTTGTGAGAGATTCAGCAAGCAGTTTTGCCTTTAAGTTTGGGTCAAATCAAATGGAGAAGAAACTTTCTTCTTTAAGTTTGGCATTTTGTACTACTTGTCATGCAATAGCTGATCTTTAATGTTGGGTTTATCTTTTAATAAAGCAGGAGCTATTACAGGAGGACTAGCTCTGGGGTTCTGGTTATTACAATCAGGATTGCAGGTTACAATGCAAATGTTAGCTAGAAAATGTGACTGTTGGTCAGTGGGTTTGAGTATAACTAAAAGCAGAGATGAAGCATGTTCTGGTCCAGCTGACTGATGCTGAAAAATGGATTCTCATTTGCTGATCTCAGAACTCAGCCATAAGAAGTTGCTAAGAATAGACATTGTCTTGTTCAGCAAGAGGGTTGCAGGAGGTCAGCCTGGTGCAATTGGAGATTTGGGCCAACATTGTCAGTGGCACTGAGCCATGCATCTCTCTGATGGGAAGCAGGGATAGCCATCTGCCTGAACCTATGACCTGCAAACCGTAAGATATTTAGTATGATGTCCACCACAGAGATGAGGGGAGACAGCAGTTTGAGGAGGTATTCATAGCAGCTCTACCTCACCAGGTCATGCCAACCTGGATCTTTGAACCCAGACAGGAGTTCAGGTCCCCAGCAGCCACTGTCCCAGCAGAGCCCGCTGCTCTCCAGTGACCTTCCTCTGCCATGGGAGCCCCACCAAACAAACGGCAGAGACTTCCAGAGCCACAAGCCAGCCATGCCTGGCTCACTGAGACAAGCACTTTTCAAGATGATGAAAGAAATACTGAAATGAGAAAATCAGTAATGGTGGCATGCCTCCACACCTGTCATGCTGTGTTACAATTTCAGTCTTTGATTGTTGGTCCCATAAAGGTGTCGGGTTTTTCATGTTATTAAAGCAATTACAGTTATTATACTAAATGTGTCCTTTCTGAAGGGAGCAAGAACAAATGAAGGAGGATTTGCATACAAATTGATCCTGGATGTGGGGGGAAATCACAGCAGGCCTGCTCGGCAGACAGATGAGGTGGTGAGGAGACATTATAAAGGAGCATGGGCTGGGGTCACCCTCCTTTGCGGCCCTTTGCTGGTGACCCTTTGAGGAATGTCTCCCAACTGTCTGGCAGATTCATTTGAATGAGAGACAGTTTGGCGCGCTGTCACCCCAGGCAGATCAAAGCCCGCTCCTCAGTCAGCCGGCCAGAGGAGAGGTGGAAGGACTCCCCGCCCCTGGGCAAGGCCTTACCCCAGGAATGCTCAGAGCTCTCTATGGTTTCTCTCGGAGCAAGACCCCCATATAACCCCCTGTGCTTCTGAGTGTACCAGCTTGCCTCAGAAGCAGGATGTCCTGCATCCAAGCATCCGGCGAGCAGGGCTTTTGGGCAGCAGCACCATGTCTTGCATCCCAGGAAGGGCATCAGGTCGCCTGTGCAGGTGTTTGTAGTTCAGAAGAGCAAGGTGAGGAGGACAGTATGTTTCAAAGCTGGTTTAAGCAAAAACTGAGTTGACTTTTGGGTGTAGGAAGCCATTGGCAATGTCCCAGTTTCACAACATGGTCCTTTCTTCACACAATGTTCACCTTGTGTTTCTAGAGATGGGGAGATTTTCTCACTCACAAAAATGCTATCAAAAACTTATGAATTATATTGGTCTTTTCCGTGGGACTGAGCTGTGTACCCCAAGTCACTGCTAAACAAAACATGCTTCCATGAAGATCTGTGATATGAAGGAAACATGAGCATGTGGCCCTCTACAGGGACTCGATGAGTTCAGAGCTCACATGTTGTCAACTACAAGCATTACAATTGCTGGACAGTGTCTGGTCACCAGCTCCTCCATGGATGTGATACTGCTTTACTGCTGCTTTGGACATGGATATGATGCTTTAGGCCTGCTTGGTTTCTGTGAAATGCTGCCGTACACCAAAATGTGGGATTTTATGATGGCTATGGAGCTCATGCCTTTACTGGCTTGAAAGATACAACCTATAAACTTTGTGCTGGGTATCTTCCACCCAAAGATGTAGAGATAAGTTTCTCAGTACTTTGGGCATCCCACAGCTGTCTCTTTAAAAGAGAAAGTGATGGATAATGTGGAAATTAGAAGTTTTGCCACTTAAAGCAGTCACATTTGGGAGAGTGCATGCTCTGGTTTAAAAGGTGAAAATTGACCCCTTTCTTAGGTTTAGACTACTTTCAGCACAACAAGCCTGGTAGTGAGTAATTGATGTGTAAAGTAATTGATGTGTAAAGTAATTTTCTCATATCACTAGTAGCTGAATAGTGTATCTGCAAAACGCATTACTTGCAAATGAACCTTCGGATCATTAGGTCGTTCTCACTAATACAGCCCTGGCACACGCTGTTTAAATAAGAAAGGATGCAGCTGAACTTTATTTAAAGTAATACCATTTGAAGTTTAATGAGAAGCTTTGAATTCCTACAAATGTAAAAAAAATGGAGTCTATTTTTTTAGGAAAAAAATGGGTTAACTGTTGTTTTTGAAAGTGGAAGAATATTCTGAAGTGGTCTGTCTTCACAGGTCAGTGTTTTCAGCTGTATTATAGGGTGAGAACCAAGTTGCTTTACTGACTTAATATTTACAACTCTAGGATATTAAAACTGATAAACGTATATTGCATTGTTCATTAAAATTAAGCTGGCGAAATCCCGTCTGCCTGAAGGTACATACCACTTTTTAAAAAGTCGTTAACAGTGATAAGAGCTGCAGACATCCTAAATTAGAACATGCGGGTGATGTCGGATAATCTCCTTAACTGTTTTGAAGAGTTCTCTGTGCTTGAATGTCATACCTGTTTCAATTGTAAAAGAGCAATTGGTTAGAGTATGAGCTACCAGTGGCTCTTACTGAGTATCTATTGTTAATGATGGGTACTGTTCTGTCTTTTAGTAGTGGTTGAAGATTGAGATTTATTTAGTTAAATCAAATATACAGAAGTTACTGTCTGGGTAATCAGATACAGGATTTCCAGCTTTTCACTTGGGTGTCTTCCTCCATAGCCTCAGATTAAATATTTATTTACTTTTTACACTCTTTAGATTGGAGAAAACAGTTGAAAGGATAACAAGGCAGGAAAGCTAACTCTTTTCTTCCAGGCAATGAAGAGAAACCATTTGGCAGGTAAAACATCCTGCTTTAGAAATCCTGGTGGACTCAGTGATTTACAAGGATTTATTCAGTTCTCACAGTTATTAAAATAGAGGTATAAAGGTATGGAGGTCATCAACAACTGGTCTTAGTCACAGTACAGGTAATCAAATTTCTCTAATGTCATATTTTTACTGACTTTTTAAAACAAATAACCAAGCCTTTACTTCTGACTACTCCATGAGATACTAACCTAATAATAAATAAAACACCTCAGGCTTCTGAAATTCCGTGATGTTCGTGAATATATTTTTCCTTATTGTAGTTGACCTTTGAAGAATACATAAATATTTTTCATGGATTTTCTTTAAATTAATATTTTACTTGCTTTAGTCATTGCTAAGTTTGCCTTGATGAGGATTTTTTTCAAAGAGAATAGAATAGAATAGAACAGAATAGAACAGGATAGGTGTAGTTCAGCTGTGAGGGACTTACATTGATTGTCTAGTCCAACTGCCTCACCACATCAGTGCTGATGTTAAAGAATATTATTAAAGGCAGTGTCCAAATGCCTCTTAAACACTGTCAGGCCTGGGACATCAACCACCTCTCTAGGAAGCCTCTTCTAGTGTTTGACCACCCTGTCGGTAAAAAAATGCTTCCTAATGTCCAGTCTAAACCTCCCCTGGTGCAGCTTGGAGCTATTCCCATGCGTTCTGTCACAGGATACCACAGATCACTCCCATAAATAGCAAAGACACTAATTTTTGGATTGCAGCTGTACACATTTCTTCAGAAAGCCTTCTCGGCTGTAATCTGTTCCATCAGAAACCTGTTTTTTCTTTTCATGTACATCTGTTGCTCAGGACTAACCCTCATATTATGTCCTCTCAAGCTTTCCCCTTGCATATGAGGTTCACAAAAGAAAGCATTTTCAAATATGTTTCTGCATTCCTGGTGAAAAAAAGAGATCTCACGATGTTCAAATAACATACAATGTGGTTTTGTTTAATCCAAAGAGATGCAAGAAAAAAAAAAACAAAACATGTTGACCTCTCTCCAGTAAGTTTTCTCCAGAACATTGCAAAATACATGTAAACTCCCTTGGCCTATTCAACCTTTCCAGATGCATCGTTCTCCTGGGTAGCTAGACAGATGTAGAGTCAAGTGGGAGTGAATATAAGCATGTTGGATACCAACACTGTACTGAGGTATGTAGGCCTCCATATGGTAAGGTAAATGCCATCATTTTTTCCCTGTTTTAAAGTTTACAATGAGAAAAGTTTAGTCCTATATGTGGTTACAAAACAAAGAAAAATCTCTATGTGCATTTTATAAAATAGCTCTTTCATTTAATCCTTTATGGGATATTATAGCTGGAATACATAAAATGTTACAATATTTATTTCTCCTTTAGAATTGCTGGGGTTTTTTTTCCTCAACTGTGAAAATGACGTGCTCTTACTGAGAAGTGTCTGATCTGCATGTCTGTATTCTGTGGTTGCTTTAATGCCACAGTGTATCAGGTTCAGTTTCTTGAACTAAAAAGTATAAGAAATTCAGAGAAAAATATTGCTAAAGTAATTTGATTAAGAGTACTGCAGTGAAGAATGATGTGCATGCTCAAAATGGCACTTGGAAAGGTGCTGAAAACTAAAAAATATTACATCGATGTTTCAGAGAATGCAAATGTGAAATTCTGTTATCAGAATTACTTCAGTGTCAGATATACTTGCCTATAATTGAGTTTATTTTGAACCTTTGTCATCTATCCTAATATCTCTGTCTGCCTTTGTAACACACCTTTCCAAATGGCACATGGTCTGGACTTCAATCTCAATAAAATGTTCTGTCCTCTTGTAAATAGTTAAAATTAGTGTGTAGCTGGCTCACCTTCATGCTAAAGCAGTTGATCGACCCTCTTACAGGCATTTACAGCTCTTGTTTTTCAGAGCTGTAGAGATTATAGTGCTAGTGGTATGATAAAATATGTGGATTATACCTTTTCCACTCTATCTGTAAATTCTCTTCATGTCTGCAGCATTTACACAGCATGAAGTGAGTCTTCAATCAAAGAAAGTCTTCAATGGATGAAAAGACAGAGCAGAAATGCTTGCAGTAAGGAAGCATTTCCACAGCAGTGACTGAGGGCAGGGTGAACTTGGCAAATCTACACAAACTGACTGGAGGGGCTGATGGGATCACCTTCCTTCACTTAGGACGGATGTGTTTCAGAAATGGAGAATTACCTTCTTGTTCCAGCACTTGTAAAACAAACCCCTGATCCTTGCTGTGCTTGGGTCTTGAACTCAGGCAGAGAGGGTGAATTTCTTCTCTCTGACTGGCCAGATCATTCTACTTGCCTCCTTTCCCCAAGGAAGGCATATTTACTTTTTTTTTCATCTCAAGGCCCTCCTGCAGTACTCTGCCTAGGCAGGTCTAGTGCTTACACAGAAACTTCAGGACATTGATCCACATCTTACCTATTCAGCTGAAAACATAGAAACCGAGTAAACTTTCATTAATTTCCTGCTTTACTTCTTGACCTTCAAGACCCGAAAAAAGGCTCTAACATTCAAAGGGCTGTACCTCGTTTTTGTACATCCCTAGCAGCTATAGGCCTGGGAATGCCTTGAGCAATGACGTCTGCATGGCTGCAGGCAACATCTTCTCAAGGGAAGGTGGCATCTGTGGCACAGTGCAGCACAGAGGCTGAGTAACATCACAGCTTAGCTCCTTTAACAACATGGCATGCTGCCAGTAGCTCTGATCAGACCATTGCCAGACAACATCTCAGAATCATTCTGGGAAATGTTTTCTTAATTGGCTATTTATCTCAGATTCCCCGTCCGCTTTTCAAGCAATTTTAATCTTGCTGGGAAAAAGGACAGTTTTTAGAATTTGACATACAACTTAGTGGAAGGAGTGTCATCTTCCAAGGCTACAAGTTATGTCTGGAGCCTTCTGCATAATCTCCACTGTGTCTCTGATAGGAGCTAAGACCTATCATGCTGGTGACATTGAGGCCATTCTCACCCAAACAGTTGTTCACAGGTGTATGTAACAGTTTGAATTATCCATGTTTTTAAATGGTGACTGATACATGACCTGTAGCTAAATTATCTTGACATTCAGACAGAACAACAGTTAAAATAGATGAAAGTGTGTCAGTATTTCCCATTTTTTTATCTATGTTTATGGAGTGCCCTTGAATGTCTGTCTGGGCAGTACCAGCTGTTAGCTCTCTAAGGAAGGTGTTTTGTCTGGTATAATGGTAGTTACGCATTCCTATCACTTCTCCTCCTCACATCAATATTTAGTCAATGCCATAGATTTGTGTTGTTGGAACATCCTGATTTACCATCATTTTTCACCTATGGTTCTTTCTCCTACACAATTAAGCCTCGCAATATTGTCTACAAAACTGAGGAATTTTTTCCTTCCATTTTACAGACAGGAAGATCAAATGGAGAGTAATTTTGGCTTGAAGATCATTTGGACTCTGAAGCAAAGCTGGTGTCTGAACATAGGCTTTTGTGCTTTCCCCGTGCAACCAAAACGTTTCAAAGATGAGTTCAGCAAAGCAAGGTTATAAACCTTCCATGTTAAGCTTCCCAAGGCACTTTCACTTTGGTAACCCAACCAAATTTGTTTGGTAACAAGCGGCTTGATTTCATTATTCACAACTAGTAGTTAGTCTCTTCTGCAACTATTTCATAGGAGACAAGGTTATGCCTCACTGTGGATTGGGTTTTATTTTTTTTCAGATAGTCCTTTGGGACAAAATCTAAGTTTTGCACTGCAGTACTATGGTTTTATGGAGGCAATGTGTGTACAACAGTGTAACTTCACCTGAAATAAGAATCGTATACTTCTATCCTGGCTCATATTAAGAAGGTGATTGAATTATGGCTTTCATGAAAGGCTAACTTTAAAGAGTCTTTTGTCTATGCAATTCATAGATTTTGACTTTGTATTTTTACGTGTTCTATATAAGAAAGGATCTATTGGATGTAATTCTTTTCTCAGCTGCAGCTGAACATTCACATGTATCTTGAACAATGCTAACTCAGGCCTAGTCAGCCACAAAGAAAAGATATCTGTTCACAATTTAGAATCTGTTGTACTGCATATTTCAAACCCTCACTATTGTATTAAACTATGCTACCAACTATCTCAGATTTCTAGGCAGTTGTTATTTAAATGTATTATTCATTTTTTTACTATAATTTAAAACAATTAGTTTCTAATTTTCAGGCAATATGAAGTTCAGACTTGCATATAAGCTGAGTTATGGAAGTGTCTGCTGTGTTTCTCAAAGTTCAGGCTGACTCTATTTAAATCAAATGGGTTTATGTGTCTATTTCAGCCTCAAATATTTTGAATTGTTAAATTTATTTACAGCTTTAGTGGAAAAATAGAGAAAGGAATTAAAATTTTATTTAAAAGTAAGTCATTTAAGATTAAGTAACTCGGTTTTAACTTAAAATACACTTGCACATAAGATATGCCATAGCTTTATATGTAGTCTAAACATGATATATCCATCTGTACAGTTATCCCTGACTCACCGGAGCTGAATAGCAATTGAGCAGTGGTAATGCCATGCAGTGAATCACTGGTGGCACTTCTTGCATGCCATACTTGACTTTTCATTAGTTCTGTATCTACCTTCTGGTCTTCATGATCTTAAAGGACTGCCTACAGATGTATTGCAGCAGATGCTTGACTGAGAAACTTGTGGTAAGAGTATATGCCTAGTTTCTTTCTGCTTTCCTTTTGGAGTTGTTTTCTCCATACTACTTCATACAAGGTAAATTTCCACATATCTTATTTTCCCTCTCCTTATCCTTTCCAGTACAATGTTTTGGGATGACTAATACTTTGGTGAACTTGCAGGATCCATCTGGTTTCTTTTGTAGTGGTTTTATGGTGAGAAGTGTATTTCTGCTCTACCCTCCTCCCTTGGTCTTCATCTTCAGACTCAGGAGTTAGGACCAGTGTGGTACCCTCAATTTCCGCTACGGCAATATAGAGGGACAGTACTGAGAAGCAATGTTTGCTCTGAGCAGTGTATCCCTTTCTCAGAGAAGCACAGTCTAAATGATCTGCCACACTCTGAAGTTTTATAAACTTGTGTCTTCAGAGTTTTCAAGCTAAAATAACCTGGTGGACTGACAAACTGTAGCTTTATTGTTAATCTTCTAACAATCATCTCTGTTCTACAGCCTGCACACACCAGGACAGCAAGCACAGTCACAGAGCCTCGCCAAAAGGAGATATGTTTACTGCAGATTCTGAACATACGACACATTTTTTGTGCTGTATCGTTTCAATTTTGTGTTGTTATCATTTCAATTAAGAGATTGCTGTTTCTTTTGTTCATGGAGACAAAGGGAAAGACACAGATGAAGCACATTTCACTATCTTGACTGTATCAGTGCATTGAAACTGGATAAATGAACTGAAGAGGCCCCTGACCCTAAACAATGGTATTAAAATGCCTTCTTCAATTATATTGAATACAAACCAACTCTATTTTTAACAGGTTGTATCTACTCTGTATTCAGTCCCGTTTCTCCCCTCCACATCCCCCTACTGCCTTTCCTTGTTAATTCATTTAAACAGGGTTTCTTTCTGCTCAATTTGCATTCAAATGGCTGTCAGGGGAATTTATGGAAATAATATAAGTGCTTTTATCATTGTGTATTTAGTCACATGTGCTAATTTTCAAAAGATGAACTTGTCTAGCATCTTGGCAAAAAAAAAGAGGCAAGCACCAGCCTTGTCATGGCTACAAAGCCAAGAATGCCCAGAGCACTGTGGCTGAAAACTAAAAACAAAACCAGAAGACCCAATTAATGATTTCTTTTCTTAAACGATATATTTTTGTCAGTTGTTTAAGATGGCACATCCTACCTGTGGTCAGGCAAACCTTTTCTGCTTCTTTCTCCTCCTTTGGTTGCAAGAACTACCCATCTCTACATCCGGCATACAATGGCATCTCTTTCTTCTTTGAAACATAGATTTTGGATATTTCACTTTGTGTGTTGTTTCTTTTCATTAACTGATGTTACAGCAATAGTGGACTCACATCTTTTTTTTCTCTCGATTAGCAGGAAATTCACAAAGACCATCCTGAAACACCAGGGGTTACCTGTGTGGAGCTATTGAGTCTCTGGAAGCTGAATTTTCCCCTTTTTCTTTTCAAAGTTGTAGCCAGGAGATTCCCCGATCCACAGTGTATTTGGTAACATCTTCAGCAAATCCATAGCCAAGAGAATCTGATTGTGACCAACCCTTGTATCAATGACTTGTCAACTTGAGCATGTAGTTATTGTTTAGGCAACATGAGGTACTTTTCAGTCTGGCTCATTTCAGACCCAAGTAACGTAACTTGTTCTTTTTGACACTTGATGACAAATACTTCCTTTTCACTTTTCCAGAAAATTGCAGAAATTTGTACAAAAAGAGCCTTCCATAAAGGATTTTAGATTTTTAATAAAAATAATTGGTGGCAGGATTGTGGTAGTTTTTCAGGGAAAATAGCAGAAATTTATTTTTAAAGATATTTTTCTGATCTACCATTAGGCTACCACAATGGCAAAATATCCATTATACTTTCACATATTTTCTAAGAGAAAGGGAAAAATTTTGCAATGTAAACATGAAAATGACACATTTCAAGCCTTTCAACCTAGTGAGTTGTTAAATCATTTATATTACTCTGCCCTTCTTATTTAAAAAGTATGTAACTATTCTATAACAGAAAAAAAAAGAGTGCAATTCATTCTTTGGGTTCTGGTTACTAATTTGTGAAATTCTTAAAAGGGAGGTGCCTCAAAGGGGCAGTCACAAAAGCTTTTGAATCTGCAGATCAAGAAAAGTCATTCCATGTCCAGATATATTTAGTGAATGATAATGCAAACCACAAATATAGAGAAGAGGAGAAAATAAATTTCCTGGCCCAAACTGGGATTTATTGAATGCTAAGAGCCAGAGAAACAATAATTTAGAGGGGAGTATTGCCCTGGATTCTGTGCTAATAATAAATCATTGCTGGTCACGCAATTTTTAGTGGTCTCAGCAATGATTACATCTTGCATACACTGGTCACACTTAAAAACTGTGTAGTTTTCTTTGTTCTCTATATTAATAATGCTCTGGGTGCTCTCAGGTGCTAAGGAATAACATTTTCTGTATACAAGAAAGAGGCTTGCGTCTGCCTCTATGCATGCACACCTGTGCTACCCTTAGGAGTCAAGGAATATGTTATATCTGACAAAATTTTTTTCAGAATTGCCATCAGGAAATATTCTAAAATTATTTTAAATAGGTAGAAATCCAAAAATTTAAATTAAATTTTATTTCTGAGCATATTTTCCCTGTAGAGAGAACAGAAAGCAACAAAACCTTCCAGTCTGCTTCAGCTGGTGTGAAAATGGATTCCTTTGTGTTCATAAATGACCTGAGATCCTTTGGAGACAGGCAGTTACTAGGGGGCAAGTATCTCATCAGACTTGCAATATACAATATCTTTACCTTAAACAATTGTGATTCCTTGAGATGTGAACGTGGGTAGGGAAAATGCTGTAGTAAACTGGGGGAACAGCCTCTAGAGGCG